>NW_017731400.1:1654148-1684430 GCF_001890085.2 Hipposideros armiger
CCCAAAGGGGTCGCGACCCACAGGTTGAGAACCGCTGCTCTATTGTGACACAAATCCACTGTGGGCACAGCATCAGCCTGGGCCCCTCTGAGTCATTCCTGGGAAATTTCAGGGGCACGTGTAACCAGTGGGAACATTAAGTTCTGCTGTTCCATGAATAATAAAGTTCTTTGTGTCTGACTCAGGAGGCTCATGTCTTCAGTCAGCATTCATAAAATTGTTGCAGACTAACTCCAAGCTGGAGAAGGAAGGGTCCGGAGGGGTCCACAGAACTCATACTGGGCTTTGGGTGGAGAGAAGGCCCCGGATGCTCATTTAATTGAGCCCTGAGAAGCCCCTGTGCCTGCTTTTTGCCACAGAGTTACCTCCTCCCTCAGTATTTCCTGATTCCCTTCTCTCCCACTCCCTGACCTTAGTTTTTTAAGGAAAATAATATGATTAGGGGTTGGGCCAAGGCTCCCCTGTCCCCAAGGAGATTAAAGATGATATGAACCTGTTGGAGTATGCCCAGGAGCTCTGTGGAGGGGAAGGACTCAAGGTTTTATGGATCCCTGGAATATGGGCACGAAAATCGAAATCACCATCTGACCAGATTCCTGAGGAACTGGATTCACCTGATGTGGATTGGGAAGGGTTCCCAGTGCAGTTGAGAGGCTAATGTAATCTTATAAGTGTGTCCTTTGTGCCAATTCAATGACCATGTTTGCTGTGTCTTCATCTGAATATTATATCTGATAAGCTATATGCTTATATATCCCTGTCCCCTAAGTGGCATAGGAGATTCTGCTGATTGGGAGGAGCAGCAAGTAGAAAAATGGAATAAACTTCTCTGCCATTTGCTACCAGTGGCTGGTTCAAGATTTAGCACGAGTGCCTGCCTCTACCCTCTGATTTCCAAAGCTTTCATTCCGTAGATAATGTCCTGTTAGGAGACAAGTCAGAAGCCCCAGTCTCAAGGGCCTTGACTATGGCATTAGCATAGCCCTGCCAACAAGGGTAACTGATAAACCTTTATACAATTTAGGGAGGTACACACCACATGAATTTGTTGGGGTTATGTGATTGGATTCACAATGTTCAATACCTCTAATAATCACACACTTCTCTCTTAGCCCTCCACCCTAGAGCCAGCCAGCATCTTATTACAATCTTTGCCTAATCCTCCCTTCAACATTCTACTTGGTCCTTCCTGTTACCTAACCCCCAAATTAGCACCCTTGAATGGGAACTAAACCAACAAGCTACATTGGAAGCTCTCCAGCAGGCTGTGCACACTCTCTACCTTTGAGGCCCCACAATCCTAACGACCTCTTCAGAATTGCATTTTCTGTGATCAATTAATTTTCCTAATGAAGCCTCTGGAAAAAGAAGGCAGCTTCCATCTGGAGGTACCCCTTGATATTTTGGACTTGTCACTTTTCTGACATGGCACCCAGACACATAGGTTTTATAAAGCAGCTCTTGGTTTGCTATTGGATCTTGTTGAAACTGTATGTCTGATCCATGGCAGCCTGTGACTCCCCAGTCTGGTATTCCCATTTGGAATTTGATCAACTCAGGCTCCATAACCAACATGGTGGTTAAGGCCAAAGAAGCCTTCTTTGTCAAATGAAAGTAGTGTGTTCAAGCACATACACAGAAAGCCACGTACAAATGGCTTTCTGGGCCACATGCAGTCTGAGGCATCTTCGTTTTTTGTGAAAATGTGGTAGGTACTCCTTTGGGGGAACATTTATTCCCTACTCTGCAACTCATAAAAAGTTGCTAACTCTCCAGTAATTCTCTGAAGAGATCAACTGGAATCAAGGTGCTGATCATGCCTGTACCCCCAGATTGCCTCCATTGCAGCCTGGACCCATCCTTGTACCAGATATGGCATGCAGTCACCTCTGCACACTGAGCACAAGGTAAGCAATTCACATTTCTGATGCAGAGGTCACCACTGAATGCCAATTGTGTGACTCCTGCTAGAGTCGACCTATCTGGCATGCAATGAGAGATACTAAATTACATGTGAGCAGTTGTTCACACCCATTCTTGGCAGAGTGTCTGTCTGACCTTTGACCCCTCTAAAAGCTCTCAGTGGTACCTCACCACTGTTAAAACACTATTTCAGGTTACAGTGCTGCTACTCCAGTCTAATCAGCTCCTATGTTTTGAAGGCAGTCAGTCCAATAAATTCAGTTTATCCGTGTCACCACACCACGGTCATTCATCTGCCCCATGGTGTTACTGAGAATAGCGAGGTGGGGCACAGGGAGACATCTGGAGGTGTTTTGCAGGGGAGGAGCAGGAACTGAGGCCATTTGCTTTATCCAATAAACTCTCAGCAAGGTTAAAAGGAACCACAATGGAATCATGGTCAGAGTCCTCTGGTAGATGACAGACTCATGGTCTATCAGCTCCATCTACACCACTGTGGCCATTGAAACTAACCTGTGTCAAGCTTCAGGCTTTCTGAGGCATTTGCAGTCTGACAACAGTGCACCTTCCATCACAAAAGCAACGCAACAGTGGGCTGATAGTCAAAGCATGTGATGGAATTTCAATATTGTCTATTTACAGGAATCTGGGTTGTCGGAAAAGTCACGATGCATTTTTGCAACAAAAAACAGAAAAAAATACGTCATGACTTTTCCGGCAACCCAATACTATTTGCAGGTATTATTGAGTGGGGAAGCAGTCTTCTCAAAAATTGACTTCTGGGCCGGCCGAGTGGCTCAGTTGGTTAAGAGTTCACTCAAGAGTGTGAGCTCTGAGCAACAGGGTCACCGGTTCAATTCCTGGCCCAAGCTGAGCTGCTGCTGAGCTGCCAACAGGTGGAAGGATGGCTCAGCTAAAAGCAAAAACAAAATTGACTTCTGTCTACCTCCATCAACAGACCTTGGAATGCACTCAATGTGGTAAGCCATTTTGGTCACTGAATATAACTGTCCCCATAAAGAGATCATCCTCTCTCGCCTGCTTCTCAGGTCATGATCAGGATGAAAAGACTTGATCACATAGACCTATTTTGAAAACCCAGGATTCTGTCTTCGCCATCCTAGGCATCATGTGTCTCTCTTTACCTAGAGAACAACAACACCAGCTCAGCCTGGCTGACATATTCTCCAGGTGGAAGCCTGGCCAAAAGGGGCCTAGGAGATTCAAAATTAATCCTTTGGTTAAGTTCTCTAAAGATGCCTTCATCCCTCTTGCTCTTGACCCTTCCAGATGAAAGGTTTGGGCGTGAGAAAAAAAGTGGTATTATAGCCACTGAAATGGACACTGAATCTGTGGCAATAGAGGGAGAGCAACAGCCCAACATCCTGGAGGAGACACCTTAGATCTGGGAAGAAAGGGGACAGAGGGCTATCAGTGGTCTTTCATCTTTCAGAATTGTCCCCTGGAACCCTCCTTGTGAAGAGAGACACCCTGATGTAGCTCTGTCCCTCAAATTTAGTGGACGTATGGATCTGTCATCTCCTACTGGAAGACTCTGGCCATGATTCCATTGTGGTTCCTTTTAACCTTGCTGAGAGTTTATTGGATAAAGCAAATGGCCTCAGTTCCTGCTTCTCTCCTGCAAAACACCTCCAGATGTCTCCCTGTGCCCCACCTCGCTATTCTCAGTAACACCATGGGGCTGATGAACAGGTGATAAACAGAATATATTAGACTGACTGCCTTCAAAACACAACTAACGTCAAGTATTTGAATAGAACTAGGAATCCTAACATCTATCTGCTAGCTAGCTGGGAGACTGCCTTGGGGGCTGTGTCAACCTGCCCCCACCCCGAATGACATAATTCCCACATGGGGGACCCCAACAGCTAGAAACAATACTTTCTTTCCAGAATCACCATGTGTGGTCTTGGAATTCTATGCCACATATGCAATCCAGACATTAATTTACCTCCCTCCCCCAAACTACAATGTTAGTCATCCATTTACAAAAGTGAGTGTGAAACCTGTCCTTCCTGACTTAAATTGATCAATTATGCCACCTTGGCCCTGGAAGAAATCCAAGTCAGCCTCAACTCTCTGGCCAAGATTTTATAAATGATGTGTAGACTTACTCCTTGCAGGTAGAGGCAGAGTCTGTGAGATCCCTAATGCATCCCACTGTACCTGGAATATTGCCTTGGATCTAGAGAGATTAATACAGAAACTTAAGGAGAAAGCCATCTGGACTTCTAAGTCAGACCCTGATGGTTTGTGGAATTTGTTCGGCTGGTGGGGTCCTGGACCAAGATTGGGGGACATGGTAGAAGTCAGTACTGAATTGACTTCATCTTGTTGCATGGAGTCCTAGCCATACTCGCCTAAATGTATTGCTGTATGACAAATTAAACAGATGTGATTCCAGATTTTGTCAGACTAATCAGAGATGAAGTGATGTACTCATGGGAAAATTTGCCAGAAGCCAAAACGGTATAGAAATGAGAGGTGGAGAGGAGAGAAAGCACTAAAAAGTACCTGCTGAAATATAGGTCTATATTAAGAGATCATCCTGCTTACAAAGAGTTCGTATTTTGAACATTTACCAGTAAGTTGATGATTTGAACAACGGAATGCTTTTGTTCATGGACAGTGTGATGAACAAAAGTTAGACTCCCAGGCTAGCACACAAATGCTTATTTCATTCTGGCAATGATTTAAATAAATTATTTCATATTTGATTTTAAATAGTTTTCTGACTTTTTGTTGGAAGCATACAAACATATACACAAGTCTTGTTTCAGCAACATTATATGTTAAATAGACTTTGATAGATGACTGTTGAGAGCTGACCAAAATTCACTGCATTTTTTTTTCGGTGAAATTTTGCCTATTGTATGTACCAAGGCAGCCAGTCTTTACCTTTATCACAACTACAGAACTCAACACACGGATACGTGTAAGACAGGTCACACAGGCTTAGGACACACTCAGGACTGCCGCCATGTTCTAGGCATCTCTGGAAGTGTCAAAGAGAAAAAGAAACCTCAGAGGAACACTTCTCTCTGTAGTTTTGGAAGGCAGCTATGCTCACCTCTATACCACCAACGCTCGCTCTCTTTGTAGTTTTGGAAAGCCCTCTCTCCAGCATGCACCAGCCATTGACATACACAAGTATGAAATTATATAGATGGGAAATACTGTATATGTGAGAATTAGCAAAAGGTAATCAGAGTGGGAGTTCAATAGAAAAGACTATTAAAGAAAAAACAGAGGACTTATTTTTAAAACATAAATTTTTAACTGAAGATTATTTCTAAAATTCTACTTAAACTAACTACATTTTTTTCCCCTTCGTGATAGATAATTCTGTATTGGATGTAGGTTTCAAGGCTAAGCAGTTATTACTATTTTTACTGGAACAAAATCTTTAATGTGACACAGAAATTAATAATAAAGGAAGGTAAGATGTTAACTTTAGTGGTTCTGAAACAAGATCAGAATAATGAGTATATCCTCAGAAAGGAAGTAACATGTACAGAATGATATTTAATTACCTCAACATGTTAGCCTATTGTCACTAAAAAATCATCTTTTCTGAAGTATTCAGACAGCTGTTCTTAACTTTCTTTATTTCGGTAGAAGGGCAAGAATATTTTACATCTATTTTCTTCCCAGAAAAATTCACATGATAACAAGTGTTGATTATGTTCCAGGCACTAAATGCTAGATACTCATTGAATCATTTAAGCATCAAAACAATTCTATCAGGTAGGTAATACTATTATATCCATTATTCAAATGAAGAGATGGTGGCATGGATAAGTAACTTGTCAGAAGTCACATGTTAATAAGTAGCAGAGCTGGGATTGAAACCCAATTAATAGGATTCCAGAATCTACTTGACTTGATAGCCCACTCTACTGTAGAGTCTTACACTCGTATACACGTAGATATACACAGTTTCAAAAGATTCACTGAATTGTCGAAGTCTAGATTCAAAATCTTCATTCTAAAAGTTGTTTGAAAATATTCACTGTTTTTGAATATTTGAAAAATATGATGCTATACTCAGAAACCTCTTCTACCTAAGAGAAAGAACTGGGGAAAAAAAGCTGAAAAGACTGATGGTTCACATTCTACTTCTACCACAGAAAATTATCTAAATGAGTGGAGTAATTTCTCCTTAACCACCAAATCCTCAGAAATTTTAGGTAACATTTACTTCCCCTATATTAAAAAATATAATGTTTTTAATGTTTTCATGTCAGAAATTTTGCAATATCTCAGCCAGTCGATCAGGTGATCTTTCTTTCCTGTAACTTCACAAATCACCCAGCAGAGCAGCGTCCATCAGGTAGAGTGATGCTAATACAATGGCAGTGTTTATTTTCTGGTAATGTCAGGCCAGCTTGTCAAAACATACTGGGAATATCCTAGTGATGGCGTGAGTTGTTAGTTGCATTAAAATTTTACTATATTTTCACTTATACTTTTAAAGTGAAAAAAAGAAAAGATGCATTTCCCACAATTAGATGAATGCTAATTGTCTTGTGATCTCATCTTATATCTCTCTCTCCTTTACCCTTAACACTTTGGGGCCACACTGGGCTTCCTTTAGTTCCTCAGAAAAACATTCTCAAATGTTTTCCTCCCCTGGGCTTTCTACTTACTGATCTCTCTGTCCAGCGATTCCTTTTTCTTATTGTCCTAGATTCAGCTCAAATGTCACCCCCCAAGAGATCACTTTCTCTAGTCCATAGATACTAAAATATGAGACCCATTAGAAGGACTTTGGGGACTTTGCTTATCTCACGAACTCCATTATCACCCGTGTGTAAAACAGTGCCTGGTATATAGTATTTGTTGAATATATTTGAACAAATAAATATTCCTCATGCTTAACCAGAGCCCATCTAGTGCCAAACCAGATAGGCAGCTCAGGATTCATGGGAGGATAGATAGATAGATAGATAGATAGATAGATAGATAGATAGATAGATAGATAAAAAATAGTCAACAACATTCTTCATCTTTTTTTGTCATTTTTAAGCAAATTTGGCAGTTAGTCTCTGTGATAGTATAACATAACTTTCTCCATTTCTGTTCATCAAAAAAAAATAATTCATGCACATCCATTGTCACCTGATGATCTCACTTTTTTTTTTGTCAAAAGCAATAAACTGTTTGTGTCTATGGACAGCCTGAACATTAAATGCACATCAATTAAATAACTTTTTTTCCTAAAGAGCAGATTTTCCTCAGGCATAGATACTTACAGAAATTTCTTCATTGATATGAGACAGTAGAAATTGTAAGTATTAGATTTGTGTTCATTACAGCTAATTGGGGGAGAAAAAAAGATTGCTTGTGGCCTGATTATTGACACCTACACAGGATTGAAAGTGAATATTGCATCACAGCTGCCTCATCTTCATATCCTGGAAATGAATAAGAGACATGAAGGACAATCGAAAAGTCAATGGATGTAGCCAGTAAGCTTAAGTCACATGCTCTGGAATGCACAAACAAAAGTTTAAAAACTTAACATGCACACTTCCTTTTTCAGTTTACAACTGGTCAATTTCCATAATTATCTTATTCTGTTTTATTTTAAATAGTAGTCTCATAGCCTAATGCATCTGGCTTCCAACTGCAACTTGACAAAGTATATATAATGACTCTTGAAATGGCTCTCAAGAAAAATTCTGTCATCCTGTAATCATCTTATTCATGCTAAAGGCTTACTACTGTCTTTTGGGAATATTCAAATTTGTGAAATATTCAAAAAAGGAGTGAAATGACACTGTTGAGAAGCTACTATTCAGAGAACAATTACTTATTACAGCATTTCTTCTTATGGCAAATGACAAGGAATTTTACCTTATTTTTAATGACCAAGCAGGGTGCTTTCCCCATGATAACACTCCCAGTCTAGTTAATCTATCAAAATATGAATTTGGCAGGGGTCAATTTGTTTGGATAATTTATGTTTTTTTGAAATTACAGTATGAATTTGTAAATTCTTGATATTACTATTCTAAAAATTCATTTGTAACATTCACTATGTTTCTATTAAATATTCTGTAACTATGTCTTAATATTATAAATGTCTTCAGAATCATTAAAATAGATATCCAATTATAAAAATCTTCACCTTTCTAATTTATTTTATCTGATTATCATAATTTAATGTTAGATTTCTATTATCAGCCTTTTGTTTCTGTTCCCCACTATTTCACTTCATGAGGCCTTAGGTCTTAAATCTCTAAATACATTATGAAGTCAGTAAAACATGAAAACAAATTTAAAATGTCATAACCAACTACATTGGACACTGAAAGGGTTTTCTTTGTTTGCCTTTCTAACCAAGAGAGCTGGGGAAAAAAGTTAAAAATGACGATATGTTTTAAATCCATCATTTGTTAAAGAGTTGCATGGATCTATCACAACTGGAAGAAAAATTCATAATAATGCCTTACATTTATGCAGCATATTATAATTTACAAAGCCTTTGGGATCCATTTTGTCATTTAAATATTACTACACTCCCATAAGATAGGCAGGGCACATATTATTATCCCCATTGAAAAGATGGAGACTAAAGTATGGAATGCTTAAATACTCTGTGAAAAACCACACATCTTAGAAAACTGTGAAGCTTGCACTAGGGTCCAAGAATTATCTTTCTATTCTAGAGCAGTTTCCACCAAATAATACTGGTCCCCAATATGTAAGAAAAAAAATGTATTTGTAATTTTGACAAGTTAAATGCCAATGTGCAACTTATTTTTATGTAACTTTAAATAAATACATATAACTAAATAATACCAGGAGTCCAGTGTTGGGAGAGGTCATGGAGAAGATGTGACCGCTGGTTGACCAGTGAGCTGGACATGGGCTATTGGAGGCTCCCCACCCACTGCCTGTCCTTGAAATGTGCATTCCCCTTACCCTCCCTGGTTCTAGAAGCTTCTCCAAGGCTACAACCTTGTAGACATGTGGATGGTGTACATGACTGAATTCAGTTAAGGCCTCTGTATAAACTTTTAGGATTATGGTGGGTGGATTCAGAAATCTACTCTTGTGGCAACCAAGATAAACCTCGTAAGTTCCCCTGCTTGTTAAAATTGCCACCTACCAATCTAGAGCGGTCTACTTCTTTCTTAGGTCTCTCCCTGTCCTACAGGGACCTGGTTCACATTAATCCCTGGAAGCTCCTGAAGATGTCTCGAACCAACAACCATTTGTCACAGAAATCATTTCAGTTTTAATATTTTGCAATTTGGCTGCTTATAAATTTGATGGTATTTCTAATGCAAAGGTTTGAAATAACCCTTTAACATCTTAAACATTTTGGTATATATGATCGACCATATACAAATTTATTGATTTAAAGTTATAAGATTTTTAACATTGCTTAGCTTATCTGTATGTATTGCAACACGGATAGTGTTCAAACTGCAAAACATAATGTACTAGATAAAATATCTTTTTTAAACCTCTCACTGAGATCCTATTGGGACTGGCATATAATTGAAAACACTTAACAGAATATCTCAGGGAATGTTGCCAAGGAGTGAATAAGAGAAGCACATTTCATTTTTAAATGCCAGACAAGAGTCACCTAAAATGACGATAACAGTGGTTAGAAGAAGGAAGGAAATTGGGCTAGAGGGAAGGCATAATTTACATAAGGTGCTTTTTATCTAAAATTTTCTTTCTTTTGTTGAATTTGACAATTTACCAGAGCCTTTTCAGAAGTGTCTGACATCCCTTTTAATTAAGCAGCAAGCAGTAAGAAGTGACAGGCAATGTGCTTCCAGAGAATTAATGCATATTGAGTGAATTCACCCCCCTCAAGAGGAGCTCTAATGCTGAAGAACGCATTTAGTTCAGTCTCATATAGAATCTTACCATTGAACAAAGCTGCAAGGATATATTTATTCATTTAGGTTAAAACCCTCTCATTTCCAGCTTAAAGGAGCAACATATTTTTATGCTTCAGAAAAGCCTCAGGCTTTTATAAAAGTTAAGGGGATGTCATGTATATCTACTACAGTTGCTTAGAAGTGACACCCAGTGATTTCATAGAGGCTAGAGAATACAGATGCCTAAATGGTAATGCCAACTCCGAAAAGTGAGGATGCATTTCTAAGGTGAGATGAGTCCCCTTAAGAGTTTGCTACTGGTTTGGTAAAATATGTCAGGCTACATGTAGAAAGAAAACCCTGTAAACTGTCTGTAGTGTGTGATTTGTTCTAGAACTTCCCCTGTTGTAGCTCATTCTTTCTCTGACTCAGGCTATTGGCAGTTCTTACAAGTCCTTAGAGTCCTTCTCAGCATCCACTGCCCTCAGTTTTACACTTCAGTTGGCTTCCCTTTGGGCTCTTGCCTTTGTTGTCTATGCATGGATCATTGTTTCCTCCCATTTGAACATTGAGAGAGAGGGATAGATGATGCAGTGTGCAGAGAAAGTACCAGAACATCAGTGAAGAGGGAGACAGCAAAACATGCAGTCCTGACACAAGAAAGGAAAGCAAATTGTTCCAGCGTCTATCCATATTAAGCTCCCATGGCAACTGACCATATGTAATTCACTTCCAGTGTACCATCGTATTATCATATCATCCCTTAGTGGTACAAATCTGAGTCGACTCCTTTTCGTCAGAAAACACTAAGAAAGTGTGCTGAGTTACTTCAAATATGGATGCCCTGAGTGGCGCATCTAGACACTGGGAAACATTCCATTATGGCCATGCTAGAATACTCACTGCCTGTGGTTGTCCACCGACCTAAGCCTAGTTTGGTTATTCTTGAAGCATCAAAGAACCAGGGTTTTCTGCAGAATTATCAACATTGGATAATTTCAATGAGTAGTGATTCAATAAGAGATTTGATTTATGCCCTAATTTAAATGGACACCACTAATCTAACTTTTGTTGAAGGAGCCTGTTATACATACACTGTGTGTAGGTGGAGCAAGATGTCACATTGTTGGTATTCTTGATACAAGAGTGGCAAGGATTTTTGAGCATAAGCCTTCACCTCAGCCTACTGCTATGGACAGTTTGGCTTCCATGCACCTTCAGCTGCTGATTACATGGTGGCCTGTGACATTTTCAGCTTTTCCAAATATACTGAGGGAGCAAGAATTAAAAAGAAGTTGCTCTGTTTTCTGCCCTCAAGCCAGTCATTTTTCTCCTAACCAGGGTCCCAGGTACATGCTTGCTCAAAGCTATACACCCAGTCATTCTAGGTGCATATTGAGAAGATCCAATGTTTTATCCATCTCTTAGGCTCTGTTGCAGAGCTCCTCTTTAATATTTGTAAAGAAAAGGCAAAAATAAAAGGTACCTTCCAATTAGTCATTCCCATTCTCTATGTCATATATTTCTTCAGTGGAAAACCACCAACCACAGCTAGAAGTCTTTTTCCAGTACTTGCAGCAGAATTCATCCACTTGCCTATTGGTATTGATGACAATGTGTGTTGCCTGTGGCAAAGCAAAGGAGAGTAAATTTTTTTTTCCTTTCAAGAAGGGGAAGTTTATAAGCAGATACTATTTTACACCCACTAGATAGTCAATAACAAGTGTTAGTTGGGATGTGAAGAAATTGGAGCCCTCATAACATTGCTGGTGGGAACGTAAAATTATTCAGTCACTTTGGAAAAAATTGGCCATTACTCAAAATTGAAACATAAAGTTACCATATGGCCTAGCAATTCCACTTGGGTCGAATACACTCAAGAGAAATGAAAGCATGTCCACACAAAAACTTGTACGCAAACATCCATAGCAGCATTATATAGTAGCTTAAAAGTGAAAACAATTCAAATGTCCATCAACTGAAGAATGAACAGATAAAATGTGGTATATTCACGTAATGGACTATTATTTGGCAATAAAAAGAAATGTAGTAATGATACATATCACAACATGGATGAACCGTGTAAACATTACAGTGAGAAAAACCAGCCATCAGAGACCACATATTATATTAATATGATTCAAGTTATATGAAATATCCAAATTAGGAGACAGAATTTGTAGAGACAGAAAGTAGATTCATGATTGCATAAGGCTAAGATGGGTGGAAGGATAGAGAGTGACAGATAATGGTCATGAGCATACTTTTGTGGAGATGAGAATATTATTGGCTGTAATTGTAAGTGTCCCTACTGGTGCATTGAGTCAGCTTTGGATGGTGAGGAAGGGTTGGGTTTTGTCCCACTTCCGTTTCAACCACGTAAAACGTTGAGATGTTGGAGGATCTATGTTTCTGGTGGAGGATAAAGAATTCCCTAACTTGGGTCAAGTAACCTGGATCCTTATTCTGACCTGGTTTGCCTTTAGTAAAGCTCACTTTACAGTTGGTGAATAGACTGAAGAGAATCAAGAATGGAAGCAAGAAATCTCACTGGAAATCTATTGCAAAACTCAAGGTTAGAAATAAAGGCCTCAACCAAGGTGGTGGCCATGTTGATGAGATACATTTTATAGACAGAATCCACAAAACTTGATGTTAGACTGAGAGAAGAAAGGTTAAGAAAGAAAAACATCAAACCTTACTTGTGTTCTGAAATAGTGAAGCATCGTACAGACAGATATTTCACTGACGAACTGGAGTACTACGCTAGATCTTCTTAAGAATTGTCACTCAATTTACTGGGGTACATATTGCTCAAAAAAAAGTGTATGTGCTTATGTGTATGTAAACATATATACACACACATAAAATATGTGTACTTTTAAACATGTGAATATATAATTATGTTTATGTCATATATTATATATAATAAAGCTGATCCTATTATGCTTTATAATATATTAAATATATAATATAATATACTAAATATATAATATATAATAATTATACACTAATAAATATAAAAATATATTAAACATATCTCACAGCTGGTAATGCAGCAGGTGTCAGATCATTCATTGTCATTAATTCCTTCATCAGCCTTCAACAGCTGAGACTCAACCAGAAGTCTTCACACACCACAAAGATGGCCACCCCTGAGAGTCAGCCCTTCTTAGGGACTTGCAGCTGGTAGGTTGTTTGGTATTTGATCTTCCTGAAGGTGGTTCAGACTACAAAGACATTATATTCTGACTCAGCTGCTTTGCATTCAACAGGGAGGATGCGTTTGGAATGTTCTTGTGTATTTAGATAATGCTGCATAATCCAGTAAAGACCTGGTGCAAAGTACAACAGGTGTACAAACTTCCTGCCTTTGAGGATCAAATGGTCTCTCAATTATCAAAGATAAGGAGATAAAGGTGAGAGGGAAGCTCCACTGGGCTGGCTCCTGTCTTTGCTCTTGTTGGGGACAGGTTAATCCAGAGTGGCCCGGGTGTTCCATCCAAACCCCAGGTGTTTGAAAGAGTAGTGCGTCTACTTGCCAATTACAAGTGAAAAGAGAAGGGAAATTGATGGTTATCTCATTTCTCTGTGTTTAGCAATGCACAGGAATTATCTGACATACAGTATCTATCCGTTCCTTATAATAGTCTTGCTAATAATTTATTTTTATACCAAATTTATAGATACAAAAGGCAAGTCCCTCACTAAGCAGCCTACCTAAGTTCAGACAGCTATGAAGTGGGAGAATTGGAATGGGAATTCAGATCTCTCACCCTTAAAAATCACTATTTTGTTCGCTACACTATGCAGGTAGGAGATGATTAACCACACAGCATGCGCTCGCGCAAGCACGCGCGCACGCGCGCGCGCGCACACACACACACACACACACACACACACACGGGGTGGGGGGATTAAGAAGTATTAGAAATTTCTAGTGTCTTTTAAAGTTATATTTTTAATTATATGAAAAGTTTCTATTTAGATACTTTTGGCGGAATTCTTCAGAGCTACAAAGGAGTAATACAGGATACTTAACTCTCCTGATGCATCTTCTCTAGCTTTAAAGATGTGATTTTTCTCTGAATCGTAAATAAGAGCCTGCCTTTGTAGCTATTTATAACAATATTCTCTAAATACCTTATTTCAGAAATGAGAGAAGCAGGCATGACTGACCATTGGTCTGACCCAGGAAAACAGTTTAAGTATTATTCTTAGCCTGTCACTACACTTATGGGCCAAAAACATACCTAGAAGCAGGACAAGCTTTGTAGACAAATCATTTGATGACTATCTAATTAGGTATTTTATGTAATAGGCATCAGGCTTAAATAAATAACTTAATACAATGTTTTACTTGTCCTCTCAGAGTCTATAAGCTCAGAGGGGAATTCTCTCTCTCTCTCTCTCTCTCTCACACATACACACACACACACACACACACACATGCACACACTAACATACTATAAAATTTGGTATACAATAACTTCGCCCTTGTAGCACTTGGTTTGCACCACTCACGGCAGAGTGGGGATCCTTGCAGTCTTGTATGACGAGGCGAGACCGTAGGGACTGTCCTTTCAACCTGGGTCTTGCCAAAGTCTGCTGTAACAGAGAACTGAAGACATAGGTTTGCACTGGTACTCGTTTCCTAATGAAACTGACAGAGCAGTCATCTTCCTTTACAAGGTACTTGTCTTATGCCTTCCTTGAGAAATCATTTTGCAATAGGAGCTAAGAATCTGTGTTGTACAGTTGCTGTCTATTTCACCATATTTAAGTGACTCTGCTATGTGCTGTATCTAGCAGGTTGCTGATCTGAGAGCTGAAGTATCCACAAGGACAAGGAAGGAGAACCACACCAACACTCAGCTGTGCTGAGTACAAGGCTAGCTGACTATACAGACTAGAATGGCTCAAAAAAGGTGGACCCCACCTGAGACCACAGGAGCCAACCATTTTGAGGGGCCGGGGGGGATCAACCATATGTTAAATACGGTTGCCTTGCAGTGGAGTCAACCATATGCTAAATTATTTCAGTTTACCAAAGCTCATGTACAAAATGTCAGAGATGCTACAACAGGACAGGGAATAGGGATGTCTAAGTTGTTGACAAAGTGACGGCTGAGAGAAAGTCGGTGAAATCATGTAGGTTCCTGCTTCACATGCATACAGAAAATGCTCATTCAGTTCCACTTGACTCTGAAGGAACTTACACTTGTTCTATATAACAGAGAATTTTGCAGCCCTATGGTTAGATAGTTGAGAGCCATGCAATAATTTAATCATATACACTCAGCTAAAGGGTGAACACCTGGATCTTCGGTGAGATGAAGGTTGAAGGGCAATCATGGATAGTTTCTCAAAAAAGAAAAAAAATTCAACATTCCTTTGTGAAAATGAAAATTGTTTAAAGCAACTCTCATTTCAACACTGTTAGTGAAGTCATTGCACTAATAAATAATATCTCAATCAAGAAAAATCTTACCAGATTGTCTGGATCGATTTGCTGTTGCTTCTCTTTCCCTTTTTCCTTCGTTTTCTTTACCCTGGAAAAGAATCAATGGCAAATGGCAAGTGAGGGAAGTGAGGAGGGGCTCTGCAGGAAATGCTCTGGTGCTGTAAATATTAATCTGAGGCGTATTTACTTAATATCAACACTGTGAACAATTTGTGTTGTGTATTCCCAGGATATCTCACTCTTTTTCTCTCTGGAGATGAGGTTAAGAGCAGGAGCCAGACTGCTTTGGTTTGAATTCTGGCCTCACAGCTTACTAGATCTGTGCTCCTATACAAATTAATTAATCTTTCTGGGCCTGTGTAAAATGACAATGACAATAGTACCTACCATGGAGGATTATTATGAAGATTAAATGAGTTGATATTTGTAAATCAGAAGAGAGTCAGGTACAGAGTAAGCACTCAGTGAACATTTGTTAAATAAATAAGGTTTACTTGTTTGGTCATTGTCCAACTGTTGGATTCTGGCAAATACTCCTAGAATTTGGCTGTCTTCATCCTATTTTCTTCTATCCAACTGTCTATATATATGATATATACCATTCCGGTGAAAATCATGGTACCGCGTCTCACATTCTTCGTCCATCGCTGTGAGAATATTTTAATGATAATCCCTGTTATGCTTTTGCTTAGCCTGCATTTTATCACTCCGGTTCCATGGAACACAGCTCTTTCTATAGAATTAGAGGAATAAAAGAGCCCTGGAAAGGTCATTATTTTTTTTTCCTTACCTCTGCCACCCACTTTCAAGCCAGACCACACACATAAATCATCCCAGACTTTTTCTTCATCACACTGTGGTTTCTATTCGTTTACTCTGCCCTAAGGAAACAATTTTGCTACAGGTGGGCAAATTCAGCACTAATGACATTACCCTATGTTTTCAGGGAAACTTTTGAAGGCAAAATAGCCCCACTGACATTGCCAGTTTTGCAGGATTCTTGTCACTGATCAAGTTTAATTATTTCCTGTGCCATTATCGAAAACCCAGAAATCAACTTCTCACTCTCAATTCATGATTAGATTGAATTATCTCATGATAAATCTCTTAAACTATTTCTATAATGGATTTCCCCCACCTTTTTTCAGACAGTGACTCCAAAGTGAAAACCTGCTATTTCTTTGTTACTAGGTCATGAGCTCTAATTAAACCCTGTTACTTCATGAGAATAATATAGCTAGTCAATTCATTTTAAAAAATAAAGACAATTATATAATTTTGCAATATGCAAACTGGTTGTTTAGAATTTTCACTATCGATTGGTTGACTTAATAATTATATAAAAAAAAAACTCATCTAGCTTCAAAAAAAATTCTGTAAGTTCAAAATATCAGTTTGAGAGTGGATATATGCTTATAAGCATAATTTCAGCAGCTGGCACGTGCAGGATTAAGAAGATATAGGTGGCATCTTTTATTTTAAACCTCCCAAACTCTACTTGAAAAACACTTCTGCTTATATCTGTCAACTGTTATACTTCAAAGTTCATATAAATATGGCCATGTAACCTTATGGGATTCTCCAGGAGTCTTTCTCAATTTACCACTTTACCCATACAGAATAGAGGGCAGAGCCTTCCCAGTTGGTGGAAGGTACAGTTCAATGCAAATGATGCTAAGAATGCGGTTACCCAAACATCTTCTCTTTCCAAAGTCCAAAATCACATCACTTGAGAATTCATTTATTAGAGTTAAGTTCTTTACCTATCAATGCTTTGGAAGATAAAGCATCCAAGTCATAACATTTGGGTGTGAGTAAAGTTCTTCCCTGTCTTACTCCTTGCAAGGGGAGGCTAGGGCAAAGTTACCATAGTAGTCATCAACATTTTCTCTGATTTTTAAAAAGAGTGTAGAAATTCATTCATTAAACAAGTAATTCTTTGGCACCTACTGTATCGCAGGGCCCCCGACACTGTAGACATAAAGAAGAAATAAAGAGCAGTGAGGTCCTCTAGAGGGAAGACAACAGTTGAATATTGTGCACACAGGTTGTCAGGGGACTATCTGGCAGTCACTGTGACCAAGGTATACACCCAGTATTTGGGGAGAACAGGGAAGGATACATATAACTCTGGCTGGAGATGTCAGAAAAGCCTATCATTGAGTGGAATTATTTAAGCCAAGCCTTAAAGGATAAATTGGAGCACATCAAGCATCAGGAATAGGAAGGCTGAGGAGCATGCCAATTGTACAGAGGTGATAAGACTAATGGACAGCCAAGAACGCATGGATCAATCATCATCACAGTCAGAAGGACTATGTGATGAATTAGTGGAATAAAGGGAGATTTCATGGAGAAAGTTGTCTAATCATTATATGCTAATATTCTGGGCCTTATCCTATAGATCACCAATTCTCATAAAAAGAATTCTCATATGCTTTGTTCTTCCATGGGCATATCCATATTAATGTATAATACCAAGTGAATTAACTTCAACTTCATCCCATTTTCTTTTCTTCTGAAAAATGTGTCAGATTCCCAGGGAATTAAGGTAAAGAGGGACAACCTAGAATCCTTTCTTGTTCATCAAAAAATAAATAATCTCAAAATTTAGTTCTTTAATTCCAGTAAGACCCATTATCTATCTATCTATCTATCTATCTATCTATCTATCTATCTATCTGAACAAAAATAGAACAGCTCTCCTCATACCAGTGTTCTATGATAACAAGGCTAAGAACTATTCTTAAAGATGATGAAAAGAAATAAAGGGATTGTGTAAAGAGAATGCCATGTTCAAGTTGCATTCTGGAAAGATTGCTCTATTTATAATGAGGGGGGTGGATTGGAAAAGGTAAAGCATGGAGGTAGAGTGTATTAGAGGTTATTACAATAGTCTAGGAAAGGAATTGAAGTTGTGCCAATGAAAAGAGAGAAGAGGAAGGTGGATGAGGAGTATAAGAGGAAAGACTTGCTCATCAAGGAGTATGGATGGTTGAAAGAGAAGGAGGTGTCGTCAGGAAGCATCAGAAGAAATAGAATGAAAGGGAATGTATTCATTTTAGAAATGTTGAGATTTGGGAAGGCACAAATGCACACATCCCAATCTTTGGTTCTTTGAGTACTAATGAAAGAAAGCAGGATAAAGTTTGAGGCCAAATAAAATCATTAGAAGTACTGGATTTGCATAGTTTAGAGTTAGCAAACTTTTTCTGCAAAAAGCAAGAAAGTAAATGATTTAGCTTTGGAAAGTCTCTGTTGCAACTACTTAAATCTGCTGTTGTAGTGGGAAAGCACTATGTCTATGTCTATGACTATAAATAGTATATTAGCAAATAGGCCTTGCTGTGTTCCAATAAAACTTTATTTACAAAAGCAGGCAGTGGGCCAGATTTGGCCCATCATCCATAGTTGACCAACCTTGACATAGAGGCAGCATTGACACAGAAAGGATACCATAAAAATATTTTCCCTGGTATTTAACCACCATTAAATCAGATGATTTTTCAATTGTCTAAATACCCAGGGCATGTTCAAAGCTTCCTCCAATTGTTACATTTTTTTTTCAATACAAATTTCTATCAAACATAATTTTTTTTTGTAACTAAAGACTATGTCAGACTTCAAATATAAATCAGTTACCAATTTACATTAAGTGTGTGTTAAGAAACAACAGAGTAAAAAGGAATAATTGTTTTCTGCTGAGAAGTCTGTGTGTGTGTGTATACACGTATGTGTCCTGTGTGTGTGTGTGTGTGTGTGTGTGTGTGTGTGTGTGTAAAATAACACCCTCTTAGAAAATATGAAAGACTCAACTACGAATTGTGGTGGGTAATCTTAGTAGGTTTTTCTAATATTTAGAGGCCAAGGATATTCATAAGGTTTTAATGTCTTACAAAAGTCATTTCTAAGAAAAAAGAAATGTTGCTAATGAAATCTCCGGAGATGGTAGACAAAAACTGTTATCTCTCTGTAGTGACTGACATTTACTTTTGAAAGCCAAGAAAGCTTTCTTTGTGTACCAGGTAGGAAAACCTGATTTAGTCATTAAAACGGTGCATTAGGCAACACTTCTTCTTAATAAGCAGCCAAAAATAAGTTGCCTAATGGAATATATGTTGAAACTCTATTCCCACTAGTTATATCCTTAATGGGTTCCTGTCAAAAGATGGAATAAAAATAATAAGTAGATACCTATATTTCTCTTCTCATCCTTACAGAGCTTTTTATGTTTTGTAACCAAAATAAAGTGCCATATAAAGAAAAAGAATGTAGAATTGTATGGAGATGTAATCTGAGCCCATATTTCCAACTTTTATAAGATCTATTTAACATTATTAGGGCAGAGTGAAGGAAAATGCTAAATAAACCTACAGTTCACCTTCATTGAAATATAGTTTGGTTTTAAAGTTGCTCTTTTAATCTGTTGTTGGTATCTGTCTCCATGGCAATGGTACTCGTTCATAAATATTCTTGCTGCAGGTTTATCTGATTTTAGTATATGCAATTAAAAAGTTTCTCTTGACCATTTATCATTTCTCCTTGGTACAAAACTTTTTCGTTGTGTTTTCTTTAGCATTAGGAATGTGGTAATTCCAGAGCCTGGTGATTTCCTGGCTTCTTTAGGGAGGTCCTTTTAACCTATGATTGTTTTCTTTGTTTTCCTTCTTCCAGTGTCTCCTACTAGGCGATTTTTTGTTGATTTGCAAATGTTTCACATTGTATCAGTTTGAAAACAGAAACCTCACCTTTGAAAAAAGAGAATTTAATATTAAAAAAAACACACACACAAAAAAAACGGTGAACCAGGTAGGACGTTGTTAACAAAGTAACTGAAAGAGTAAAAAAAGAACTCTAAGTAAGAAATCAACAAATGTATTTTATAAAGGGCCAGAGAGTAAGCAGTTTAGGCTTCACAGGTCATCACAACTACGCAGTTCTATGGTTGCAGCAAGAGAAAAGCAGCCTCAGGCTAAGGGGTGGGCCTAGGCGTGTCCAGATAAACCTTTACAGTAGCCCCCTTTATCCGCAATTTCACTTTCAATGGTTTCAGTTACCCGAGGTAAACCATAGTCCAAAAACATTAAGTGGAAAACTCCAGAAATAAACATTCATAAGTTTTAAATTGCGCTCCTTTCCGAGTAGCATGATGAAATCTTGAATGTCGCATTCCATCCTGCCTGAGGCTAAATCATCCCTTTGCCCAGAGTCTCCATGGTGTAGATGGTCCCTGCCCATTAGTCACTTAGGAGCCCCCTCGGTTATCAGGGGTTATCAGATCGACGCAGTGGTATCACAGTGCTTGTGTTCAAGGAAACCTTATTTTGCTTAATAACACTACAACACATAACTTTTATTACAGTATATTGTTATAAATGTTTCTATTTATTGGTTAATGTTATTAATCTCTTACTGTGCCTAATTTATAAACTAAACTTTATCATAGGTACACATGTATAACAAAAAAACTATATAAAGGGCTTGGTACTATCCTTGGTTTCAGGCATCCACTGGAGGTCTTAGACAAAGGCATCGCCCACAGATAAGGAAGGGACTACTGTATTTAACAAATCCGGCAGCAGGCAGGCTTCAGCCCCCAAGCTGGAGTTTGCCAACCCTTGCTCTATGGTACCATTGAGGTAGCAACAGCAGGAAACAGCTTCCATTAGGACTGAGAGGACAAAAAGACAAGATTGAATTGTTACAAATTTTGAGACTTAGAAGAGGGATCTTGTGCTCTTGGAACCCACACATGTGCTGAACGGGGCACCAGCTGGCTGGTGCAGGTATCTCAGGAACGGGTGATAAAGTTGGATCTGCAAATATCGGGAAAACTGCACACTAGATTCAACTAGATGTAACTGCCACTTCCCTGGTGAAGACACATCGCTGGAGTGACGCTCAGGGCAGACCTTAGTAAGCCCATAGAAAGCTGCTCAAGGGGAAACAAATAGGGAGGCACGTTTGTTTTTTTCTTCTGTAGCCTTGTGGTCTCCACTTAGCGCCCCCTTCTGGCTAAGCAAGCTGGCAAAGCAGAAAGGCAGTTTGCAGAGTCCCGGCATGGGTGAGCACCACATGATACAGAAGGGCAGGTTTGGAGCTGAGAGAAAAGAACTTAATTGGCACAGTTATCAAAACGTAAAGTTTTCTTTCAGCTGATGTTTTCGGATTGAATTATGACTGGGAAATCTTTCACATTATCAACGTATGGCCGTATAAGGGGCTATTCCAGGTGTTGTAATTATGCACACATTTCCCCCCCTCCCCAAATCTACCAAATTTTGATAATATAAAGAATGATTAAACGTTTAGACTCCACAAAAAAGAACAATTACATGTATGTACATTTGTGTTTAACGCGGTGGTGTGTGTGTGTGTGTGTGTGTGTGTGTGTGTGTGTGTGTGTGTGTGCGCGCGCGCGCACATGGGTAAACATATACATCAGGGTAAGTTTCCAACTCATTTTGAAAAGAACTATATTTTAATCTGAAATAAATCCCTATTTCTTTTTTATGTTAAAATAGAATTTATTTTATTAGGCACTGGTAATAGCACACAGTAATGGTAGTTTTTGTTATTTAAATTCTGGTTTTAAAATAAAATGTTAGCAACTACATGTCAATTCTCAATTTTCATTTTTTTAGAATTTCACTGGTTAACAAAACGCAAAAGCCCTGAAGTGATTATTTATGAGAATATCTAGCCCTGATTGACTGACTGATTGATTGAATGATTTATTGATTGACAAGTGGTGAAGGATGCTGGAGTGAATCAGGCAGGGTTATTCTCAGAAACATCCTTTGAAAATATTTTAAAAGTTAGACAGTTTGTCACTCAAGAGAAAAAAAAACTCTAGAAAGATGCACTAAATTTTAGTGTTCTGGACTGTCAGGATGGCTGTCTGTGTAGATGACCCTAACTGTTTGTGTATACTTAGACAATAAATAGTATATGACATATGAATTACAGTGATTTCAGCATGCAAATATCTACTAGACTTGCATAAGAACACAATTTCCTCTCAGTTTCACCACCTGTACTATATTTTATAGTTTTGAAATTTTCCCCTAAATTGTTTATTTCAACATTTTGCACACTGGTTGGGCTTTAGCCCTCTCTTGAATAATGTTTTCTTGATGCAGCATACCTGTACAACATAACTGACACTCTAACTGTCACTATGGCAGGGGACATTTTAGAGTCAGACTTAAATTTTCAAGCCACCTATAATATTATGTGCCTAGTGATGGCTTACAGGTACCTATTTATATCTCCCTTTAAATATTTCATATCTTCTCTATTATTGATAAGAGTTAATCCACAAGTCTCCAGAAGATTCTTTTCATAAGGGTACACAAGACATCATTTCTGTTGTTGGGGATCACCACCCATTATTTTATTACGGAAGTGTGGTGGATTCTCAGTTTTGAAGAAATAATCAGGAAGATTCATAAGTCACTCAGTGCAACTCTGCACAAGATATGTTACCTTTCTAACCATTGTGGGGAGTAGTGGATTCAGCCTTAGTAAATTGATTCTTCATTTTTGAAATGGAAAGCTCCCAACTTGTCTGCCCTAAGGAGACTGGCTATATTAATGGCTTAAGATTTGCAAGCCACTATATACGTTATATACATTCTCACAGCAAAGCACAGCATACCTCATTTGTAAAACACCACCTCAATAAACAGAACTACATACAAAATAAGCCATGCCAAGAATACTTTTTATTTTCTACTATAAGAAACCATTTTTCATTATTAACTCTCTTCCAGGTTGTTGATTTTTTATTAACTTTCTGACTGCTTGGCCACAGAAAGAATTAATTAAAATCCCACAAAATGGACACATTTTTAGGAGTCTGTTCAGCAACATAAGTGCTCAAAATTATGAAGATTTTGGAGGCCATAATTTCCCCAGCTGGATAAAGGGGATAGAGCTAAGAGGCCCCATAGATCATATCATGTTGTCATTTATTATAATGTTTTAACATAGTACAGAATTTGTGTTGTCAAGAACATTGGGTGGGGTGATTTATTGGCTAGGATTGATTATGTTGCTAATAGCACAGATGGTTTGAATTTTGGAAGGGGGAAATTTCTTGTCACTGAGCATGAAAACATAAATGCTGAGTTGCCAAGAGACAAAGGGGACTTCACTTAGAAAAGACTCATTTACATGCCATGTGTGGACAACATTCAAGAAGTACTTTTTATTTTCCTGCAAATGCACACTTTTAAACTTTTTTTTTTTTGCCTCAGGGAACAGGTGGCATTTTATGTGTGTGAAATGTTTTTCCCCAGTGGAGCAAACTTTTGTCATCATTCCCTTTGGGACAATGTGGGCAGTGCTTTCAGAGTTTCTCTTCGGTTTCTGCTATAGGTACCAAAACCATGACCTTGCCTGCAAGGCTTTTGCAGCTGAATGTCTAGAGCTCTGATGTTTGCATTGACTTTCAGCAATTTCCTGTAGGCTAACACCTGGAAGCCATAGTCTGCAGATGTCCGGCTGCCATACGCTGGACCATGCACAACAGTAAGGGTGCTAATGGAGGGGCATTGACCCACCAGGGGAAAGGAACAAGACAGATGCTAGACTGCCTTATGCAGAAATGACACTGCAGGTCCAGATCTCATCATCACAATTATTCAAAAATTCAGATATGAGCATAGGAATAAGAGGAGCAAATAATCTCTGAAAAATAAACAACTTAATTTTGCCCTTTTTTCCCTAAGGGATATATTTAAGCAGAGGCTTTCCTCAAAACTCTAAGGACAAGTCACTCTGCCTCTTTTAACCTACATTCTGTTAACTCCAAGATAAGGTTTTAGAAACCAGGACCTCAAACGTTACCATCCTCCATCAACAGGAAGAACTCTTGTTCTGGGTCCTCTATTCATGTTAGCTACTCACAAATTGCAATTTGAGCATTTAAATATAAATAAAGTGACAATGGCACTTTTGGGAAGAATGAGATCAATACCCTAATTTGAAGAAGGCTTACATTATCGGACTTGAGGCTGGCTTGATGTAGTTTGCACTGAAATATTTTGCTTACAGCAGAGTTACCTATGAACTAAGGGTTTCATTCTTCAAATTTATTTATAAAAAGAAAATAGAAGCCCTCATTGTCTAAAAAAAAATGGAGTGCTGATTAATTAAAAATTTATGTGCTACCTGAGAAAGGTCTCCTTATCAGAGGAAGAACAACATTCGTCCCTATGGAAAAATAGAGCCTGAGAAATGTCTCTAATTGAGAACATAATCTTTAAGTGAATGGAATTTTACAGGTCTGTTCTTGTCCGCCATCATTCTTCTACACAATGATATACACTCTGGGAAATTTGCAGTAATCTATTTAAAAGCTTTTTATTCTTTTTCTTCTGTGCACAATAGGGACAATAAACATATACTTGTCTTTGAAGTAGAATGGAGAGTGACTCCATCAAGGCAAGGGGCATTATGAAAGAACATAAAGCAAAAGGTGAAAAACTTAACTAACAACCATTTGGGGATGAAAATGTGTTTTACTGGGGATTCTATTAACTGATCAAAGAATGATGTGTGTACACACGCACATTTAGACAGGCTCATGCACTAGAAAGTTAAATTTGTCTTCCCACATGCTTTAGCAAATGGGCTCCACCAACATCTTATTGCCACCAGCACTCCAATGTCACATCAAAGCAGGTTTGTTCACTGTGTCTCTGTAATGCATTACCTGAATTTCCCATTGCATATGCAGTTCTATTTTCTCCCTGACTGACGTTTATTCCTTCCTAAGAGCCACATTCTATCTGAAGAAGGAGCAGACTGGCTCATTCAGGTTCAAATGTGGACAATTATTTCCATTAGTAAAACCAGACCCAAAAGTGTTTTCCCCTCAAGGCAAGAGAAGGTTGTCTGCAGACTTGCATCTGAGACCTGGTTCTGGAGATGTTTAACGCCTTATTGAGCCGAAAAACTGAGTCTACTTGACTCAATGCTCACAACTAGCAAAGGGCCATTCATTATTGAGTAAATGCTGGCAAGGTAGATGGCCTAATAATAATTCCTGAGCCTCTACTGTCTACCATTTACTGTGTTAGGCTCTGCACATAGAATGAAAACAGAATAGACACAATGACTGCCCTCGTGATGCATTCTAGGTGGTAAGGCAGGCATCCATTTGTTCTCAAGTCTCCCCCATTTAGACAAGTTTGCCATCACTCAAGTTCTTTCCAACTTTGGCCAGACTTGTCTACACTGCTTCAGATTCAAGGTGGGGAGGAAACAGCATGAAGAAAGCCATGGGGGAAATGAATAGGCCTAAAACTATTTCTGATAATCCTCCCTATTTCTGTATCTATTCCTACTCAATGGCACCATTCCCTTCTAAAAACAATGACAATCGACAGTATCACATCCTTCCCACTGCCCAGGGGTCAGTATCAGAAAAATGAAAGTACACCAAAAGCACTCAGCTTCAATCAGAGCAGCTTTGTGGCCCATGCACTAACCGGGAGACACCATGGGAGACATGATGGTATTTCCCATCACATAACTCGTTGTGCTGAGATACACCTGATTACCCGAGCAATGTTTATCTTTGAACAGGGTAAGGGTGATTTAGGATGCAGGTTTCCTGCTTCTCTCCTTTGATCGGCTGGGAAAAGTAGATGTTAGTCAAAATAATCAGCTGCTAGGTAAATTCTGCAATAACTTAGCATCAAAACGTCAGCATGTCAACATGATCATACATCCAATAGTTTGGCTCCACAAAGAAAAAAAAAAGATGTCTTTTAATTTGTTTCTGTTTCTGTGTCTTTACACATGGGATTTTGGGGGTTTGGTTTATAAGTGTAATGAATCAGAAACTGTTCGGTGCTCTACTGCAGTGCAGCTCTCATATGGAGAGCATTATCCAGAGACCCGGATCTTTTCAGTGAGTATTTCACTAGGTGAAATAGAAAATGATCAGTGAGCAGTGAGGACCATTATAATGGAAACATCATTTAAAACGATGGCTTCAACATCTGTTTCTCTTTCTAATTACAAATGCAACACTCCCTCCTGACACCCAGTCTTACCATCACCACCATAAATCACAATCATAAAAAAGTTAGAAAAACGAAATGATTTTCATGGTTGTATGTGCTTTGTATTCAGAACCACATGCCGGCTTCAGTTATGTCACTATCATGTACCAGATGAACTCAGGCGGGATGGAGGGAGTGAAAATAGAGCTCTTCTACTAACCACGCAATTCTTTCTTTCATAGATTTTCACTAAAGTCTCATGTAAACAAAAGTGGTCCTGGGTGGAGAGAGAGAGAGAGAGAAAAAAAAAGACACACACACACACACACACAAATAGCTGAGGGAAAAAACAACAACAACAACAACAAAAACCTTGAAAATGTCTTTCAGTCGTTGATAAATATTTATTGAAAACCTACTATGCGACAGGCCTGGTACTGGCCTCTGAGGACAAAAGAGTATGCAAAACAGATGCTTCTAGAAGGGATAGCTTAATGCTTGAAAGAATCATTAAAAAAGAAAATGATTGCACACATACATATATACTTACAACTGTGATTTTCAGTGAAGAAAACCTGTAGGGTTTTAGGACAATGAAACTTTCAACAAAAATCCCAAGAATACAGCAGACCCTTAAGGAGACAGCAGAAAGATCACTGGAAGCATTCTTAGCTGACTTTTACAAACACATGCAGAGGGATATTTCCAGGATTTTTCAATATCTGAAAAAATCAGTAATTAGAAACAGAAGACATCTGGGGTAATTTAAATAGAATATTGAAGATATAATTTATAGATTTAAATTTCCAAAATTTCAGGCTGAAAGAGAACACTCTGTAATACATATATCAGCTTTTTTACCGAGAAGTAATATGTCTAGCGTTGATTAGTATGGAACAGACGAGTACAGAGACATAAAGCCGTGAATTGTGTCCTGAACTTGATGACAAAAAGAGAGAATATAGACAGAATCAGAGCAAACATATCTTTAATCTAATATAGGGTTACACCAAATTTTTTCAGAGAGAAGAGAATTACCATTGAAACAGCAATATAGGAATACCTATGTAATATATCATACTGTAATACTTCATGTACATTTTAAATATATACATATGACATATATTACGTATCATATTGTACATACTGCTTAACCTAAGGCTATAATATATTGTATTAGTATATGATAGGATATGATACTGTAACAAACAATCCCTGAGCCTTAGTGCTTTAAAACTCACTTTGCAACATATTCACTGTGGTTCAGTGGAGAGTCAGTTCCATGTTCCCCTCAGATAAGAACTCATGATGATGCAGTTGCTACCAGCGAAAACATTTCTGTTCTTGGTGGGTAGTGGGAAAGACTGATGAACTCCCCACTGGTTCTCGAATGCTTCCATCTAGATTTTATGTACTTTTCAAGTTTCACTGGCTAAAACAAGGCAGATGGCCATTACTAGGGCAATCCCCCTATTTACCCCAGACAACAGACAAACCAGATCCTTTTTTTCTATCTCATATACTGTGTGTAATATACATATAGTTTATCCTATATGAACGTATTTCATTCTGTCATCTGTATCAATAATGTGTTGTTAAATATTGACATCCACTTTAGGTTCACCTGATATCTACTATTAAAATACAGATATTTATATAAGGCAAATCTCATAAATAACCTTTGCTTTCCACTTCTCTTTTATAAATGGTATCTAAACAGGTGAACATAGTTTAATTCTATGTGAAAACACAAGTCCTTTTGCCCACTAAGTAGAAATGGGAATAATAAGGAGATATTAAATAGAATGTTTCTAAAAACTTCACTGGTGACAACAGCTGAGATATGACATATTGTATGTTTACAAGATGGAGTTACTGATAGTTAGTGATTAGAAACCTACAGTTATTGACATTTAAAAGAGCAGAATTGGGTAAGAAGGTAAGCCACATTGATGAAGTCTAATTAATAAATTCAATTTGTTTATTAAAAAAAGTTCTTTCCCCTCAAAATAGTTCAGCATGCTATGCAAGAATTAATCAACAGTCAGTCAGAAACAAATGTTTTCTCAGTGTGTTTTACAAGGAATGAAACATTTTAGCCTCCCTTTACAAGAAGATGAAATGTTCATTTCATAGAAGATGTCATTCATGTATACAAAACCATTTTTGCCTATAAATCTATATTTTAAAAACTGTACCTATCTTGCTGAATAGCCCCTTTTCCCACCTTCCAAAGCGTACATACATAATCCTTGCCCTAGGAAATCACTAAAGATTTCATTGCAATAGCAGAGCATAAATATTGAAACAATAGCTAACTAAACATGAGCACCTCAAAGACAGTCTGACAATTTATACTATTTCAAATATTGTAATGTCTTTTTCTGTGATTGCAAAATATGAACCTTGAGCGCATTTTTATTTCCTCTATTCCCAACCATTCCCTTGTTTCCAGACCTGTTTGTAAAGCACTAGTATCATATAGCACAGATAAGAAACAACAGTGTGAAGAGTTCGGTGTTACATACAGTTGAGCATCTTCTCAATAAATTTCCTTTGCCAGCGAAAAGAAAATTATTATTCTGATTATATGAATCATCAAATCCTGTTCATACACATTATATTTTTTATTGTGGTGAAATACACATAACATGAAATATAGCATTTTTACCCACTTAGAAGGGTAAATTAAATGGCATTGAATGTTGTGACACTATTACCACTATCTATTTCAGAATATTTTCATCATTCCAGGACACCCATATTCATTAAATCCATATCCTTCTTACCACCAGACCCTGGCAACCACTAATCTGCTTTCTGTCTCTATCAACTTCCCAATTCTGGTTATTTAATATGAGTGGAATTATATAGAATGTGTTCTCATGCCTGGCTTCTTCAGTTAACATAATATTTTTAAGGTTCATCTATGTTTGAAATATACCAGAACTTCATTTCTTTTTATGGCTGAATAATATTCTATTGTATGGTTATGCCAGAATTTGTTTATCCCATCCACTGATGAACACTTGGGTAATTTCCACCTTTGGGTTTTCTGAATAGTGTCGCTGGTAACATTCATGTATAATTTCTTGTTTGAACACATGTATTTAACTCTTTTGAGTGGAGTTGTTAGATTATATGGTAATGCTATGCTTAACCTTCTGAGGAATCACTGAACTGTTTTCAATAATAGCTGCACAATTTCACATTCCAACCAGCAATACCTGAGGATTCTAATTTCTCCACATTCTCAATGACACTTGCTTTCTTTAAAAAAAAAAATTCTAGTCATCTCAGCAGGTGTGAAATGGCCTCTCATGTGGTTTTGATTTGCGTTTCTCTAATGGCTAATGATGTGAGCATATGAATACTTTCATGAGCTTTGTGGCCATTTGTGTATCTTCTTTGGAGAAGACATGTGTAGGTCCTTTGCCCATTTTTTTTTTTGGTGTGTCTTTTTGTTATTGGGTTGTCATTTCTTTCTATAGTCTGGATACTAGATACTTATCAGATATTTTCTTCCACCCTTTTGATTTTCTTTTCACTACCCTGACAGTGTCCACTGATGTACAAAAGTCTTAATTTTAATGAAGTTCCATTTACTTATTTTTTTCTTTTGTTCCTTGTGCTTTTGATATTATATCTAAAAACCATTGCCAAACAAAAGGTCATGAAGATTTTTCCCTATGTTTTCCTCGAAGAGTTTTATAGTTTTAGCTTTTATACTTCACTTAGGTCTTAGATCAATTTTAAGTTAATTTTTGTATATGGTATGAGCTAAGTGTTCAACTTCATTCTTTTCCATGTGGACAGCCAGTTGTTCCAGTACCATTTGTTGAAGAGACAAATGAATGGTCTCAGACGTCTTATCAAAAATCAATTGGTCAGGGGCCGGCCAAGTGGCGCGATGGTTAAGAACTGGCTTGGGGGCTGGCCGAGTGGCTCAGTTGGTTAGGAGCTCGCTCAAGAGTTTGAGCTCTGAGCAACAGCGGTTCGAGTCCAGCCC
>NW_017731400.1:1684720-1768269 GCF_001890085.2 Hipposideros armiger
GGGAAGAGCGCAATGATAGTGCCAACTTGGGCCAGTGAAGCAACGTCCTCCACAACTAGACTGAAGAACAAAAAGACAGCAAGTTGTCTGTTCCCCTTCCCCCAATTCCCCAGCACTGTTCCCATCCCCCCAATTCCCCAATAAAAATCTTTAAAAAAAATCAATTGGCCATAAGTGCATGATATTATTTCTGGATTCTCAATTCTATTCCATTAATGTATATGTCTATTTTTATGCTAGTAACACTTTTTTTTTTTATTAGCAGAGCTTTGTTGTAAACTTTAAAATCAGGAAGTGTGAGTTTTTCAACTTTGTTTACAGTTGTCTAGGCTCTTTAGGGTCCCTTGTAATTCTATATAAATTTTAAGATCAGCTTTTCCATTTCTGCGGAAAAGGTCGTGGGCATTTTGACAGGAATTTCATCAAGTCTGTTGATTGCTTGGAGAGTTGTCATCTTAATAATATTAAGTCTTCCAATTCATGAAGATGGAATTTCTTTTCCATAAACATTAATTTTGATATTAGATCACATATATTCATTTTCAACATATTTCAATGATAGATAGTATTACTCTTTTCATGAGACAATGCTAGATATTTTGTCATTTCATTTAATTATCATGTGACACCTTATATGATTATATATCTTTTTAAAAAGATATAATAAATATGTGAAACAAAATTTTACCTAACCCATATAAATGAATTTAGAAGATTATCCCTTTTAGAGAAGTAAAATAAAGAATCAATATTTGTAATTCAATAAGAAGCATAAAGAGAAATGTGTCTTGAGAAACTTCCAAAGCCACAAGTTTAAGAATATCTGATCACATTTGATTATTACTAATGTGTTGACATTTTGAAAGCAAATAAATAATTCTCCTTTATCCTCTTCCCAACTTAAAAATATAGATGTGTGGAAATCAAACATATGGAGCTCATAATATCAGTGTAATTAATAATGTAACCTGAACTAGACAGCCTTAATGGGTGTCCTAATAATTCCTTTAAGTAAAATTTATCCCCAGAACCTCAGATGAACAGACCAGATGAGACTTTGGCCTTCTTGCAGGCAGCAGATATAAGAGGGAGGACGAGAGAGAAAGGAAAGATTTAAATAACATTTCTAATGCTCCTCTCTCTCTCTCTCTCTCTCTCTCTCTCTCTCTCTCTCTCTCTTTCATTACTGATTTACCTATTTTGAATCAGATTCTCAAATATAGTAGATACAATCAGATACAGCCATGTGAACTCATGTAAATTTTCATAGCTGTGTTATTATATGCAGCGGGAATTTAGTTACTTCCACGGGCCTTGTACAAGATGACATTGACTTTCAGGGACTTCATGGAGTATCTTTCTGAACAACTTCTTATATACGTTCATAGAGCAGCCAAGGCCTTTTATATAGAGGCTGTCTATCAGGACCCATGCTTCTGATATGCATTCTCACCTTCTACCTTTTGTCTTCAGTGGTTGAATAAGTAAAAGTCGAGGCATGGTGAGGGGCAGCAGTTGAGATCCTAGGGAACCCAATCTGCAACCCCAAACCACGTGGAACCACTGTAGTAGGACCTTCTTCAACAAGATCACGCTTGTCTCCTTATGTCAAGAAGAAAGGCAAAATAATCTATTTGTTTAAATTTCTTTTGATCTACTGATTAAAGTAAATCTGCATTCTATATTATTGTTGAGGAACAAACTCAAAGAAATATTGACTAACCTACACAAAGAGGCCAAGCGACAGTGGGAAAGTTTTGTGCTTGGGGGCATGGCTTTTGAAGTCAGGCAGATATGCTTTTGAAAACCGACTCCACTAAAAATTGATGGTAGTTAATATCTCTGGGCATTATTTTTCACGTTGATAAAATGGGGATACAAATACATTTCTTAAAAAGCTCATCTGAAAATTGAATAACATAATGTATGTGAAGTGCCCAGAATGGGACATGGCCCATAATAAGAATTTAATAAAGGTTAACATTATTCGTTATTCATCGGTACAGTACCTTTCGCAAACTACATTTTGACCTAATCAAATGGTAAGTAACTGCAATCATGGTGCAAAACCATTGAACAAGAAAATCATTCCCCATTTTCTCTCATTTCTCCCTCACTGACAATGAAAAATCGCTGGTCACCTTCATCTGTTTCATAACACTCACATAATAGAAATCACTGTTAACTGATCTCTACTTACTCTTCCTCAGGCTTTAAAAAAAAATCCCATTTCATTTAACCTTTTCAAATTGGGCTTGTTTTCCAACTTCTTAATAATCTTAGTGGCTCACCTTTGAAAGCTCCACATTTTCTGTCTTAATTATGAAGGCCCAAAATGGATACAGTGAGCCTGCCTGGCATTGGCATATTGTGGGAATCACCAGGGTGGCACATGAAGATGCGGGGAGCTTTGGAGTCATGGCCAAATGTTGTTTTGCCTTTAAAAGCACAGCTCTCAGATACTACCTGATTGACAGGAAGATCTCTTTCATTTCCATGTAAATATGTGATCATTTCTCTTCTTACCAATGTCTTTTTCTCCTACTTTAAATTTCTTTATTGCAGTAAGGCATGTGTGGAGAATTAAGGAAAAAAAAATAATAATTTGCTATAATGCAAAACAAGGTCCCTTTCACCCAGTTACACGGTTAATTATATCTATTTTTCATTTCATAGTGTCTCTTTTTAAGGAGTAACTTCTCAACAGGTGTTCATATAATTTTAAAACTGGAAAATACACTAGCAATAATGAAAATCAGAATTTTTACCTTATGGGGAGAAAAAGCTTGCACGATCAAAAAGACTGGAAACTTAGTATAATATGCCCACCTCTTGGAAACTCCCACTGTTCGTTGGTGTATGAAAGCCTGAAAAGTCCAGCAGTAAATAAAACTGTTCAAGTCATCTGACCAGCTCTTTTGCAAACTTAATTCATGATGGACCTTTGGGGGAATCTATACATACATCCAATAGGAATAGCCTTCCCGTGGAATATACTTTGAAAATGTTAATATCACTTAAATTTATTACTATGCACAAGAAACTGAGGTGAGCCTCGGTGGTTGCTTGCTAGTTCTAATCCCTTTTATTTTCACTCCTCTGAAATCTTGCCATTTTTCCTCATGCATGTGCCATCTTTGTACCACAGATATTTCTTATTGCATTTTTTACTCAAAATGGCTGAACATGGTTTCATCTCCCTTCAACAAAGAGAAATAGCAAAAGTAAAGATTTATGTTTAGAAATCATTTCTACCCTATCCCTTAAATGTTTCCTCTCTACATACTTGCTAAAGACATGTTGATGCAAACGTTTGGAGGAAATGTGTATTCTTTAGCTGGAGGCTGGAGACTGTAATCTTTGATCTGCCTTCAAATATGTATTTACACCACCAGGTTTACTAGTTTCAAGTCCTGCTACCATGTGAGGAAATGATCAGTCAGTAGGGCACCATGAAGTCATAAAATATCCCGAAGTTTGATCACTTAATTTATAAATGAATGTGTAATGCACATTTCTAATTTTTCAGCTGATGATTTCTGTTACCCAGAAAAAGCTGCATGGAAGAGAATTATAAACGTTCTTCACTATCATCCTGGAAACTGAAGGCCATGGAACACATTCATTTTAAGAAGGAGGTCACTTTTTATTACTGTGTGTGACCCGAGGCAAGTGTCTTCATTTCCACTCGAACAATGCATTTGAAATTCACGATGAGACCCTCATGTAACAGATGAGAGCAATGTACTATCAAAAACCTGAATAAGAAAGAGCTGGAGAATTGATTTTCTATATTACTGTGACCAATCTGCTTTTCATTAGTTCCACTGACATTAGTACTAAATATATAAAAACAAGAGGGGTGTGTGTGTGTGTGTGTGTGTGTGTGTGTGTGTGTGTGCGTGTGCGTGTGGTGTTTTGTTTTTGTTTTATCTTAAGATCACCCCCACAAAGCTGTAGCCTTGGATGAAAGGGGAAGGGGAAACATTATCCTCATCATTCTCCTATTGGTCCCAGACCCAAATTTCTCCATTTTACCAAGTCAGCAAATGCCTTGTACATCTGAAGCACTAAACTTGGCTCCTGAAAATAGTGCCTGCTTGTTAAATCACCCACACTGGATAGGCCCTTAAAGAGCCAGACATGCTTTGAAATTTACTGCCACAAGCATATAGATCTTTCTAAGGCCTGCAAGACTCGGAGTTTTTTCCCCAAACAAGGCTCCTAATGATTGTCCCTGCAGAGGGCAACCAAGAGCCATGCTGCTGACCTGAGCCATCCTTGCGTCCTGAAGGAGTGAGCAAAGATTCTCTGGCTGGGGACTTTGTAGGACCTTGACAGCTAATCCGCATCATGTGAATGGCTTTAAGCTGACCCATCTTTTCTTTTTAATTTAACAGTCTGCACAACTGCTCGGGAAAGACCAATTAGGCTGAGCCATCATTCCCTCAAAGGCCTGATTGTTCTGAGGCTTGATCAAGTACACACACTACAGAGAGATACGCTGTAGAAGCCAGATTCCTATACAAACCTACATCCAACCACTTCTCTCTCTGTGTAGCTAGAGGTAGTCTTATTTGGAACCTCAAAGTTTGCCCCCACCTATCAGATTTCATTAATTAACCTCATTTTGTGAAGTCTAATAGCCATAAGCCAGAATGATATTAGCTTGTTTGCAAAGAGTTTTATAGCTATGTCGTGGCATATTTTACTTTTCCAGCTACAACTGTCTCATAGGCTCTCTGCATTGCCATTTATAGCACAGCCAATTTGCTTTGAAGCTGGCAGTGTCCTGTTTCTCTTCATTACAGGAAGCCAGGGTTGTACCATTAAACATGCTGCGGGAAGCCCATACTCAGTTGCCCCAATGCAGCCTATCTGGCTTTGGTTCCAAGATAATACTGGCCACTCCCATAGTTCAGAAAAGTAAATTAACTCATTATCTGAGACAATACAAGGTTTAAAGCAGGATTTCTTAGGGATTTGTGGAGCTTCCCCATGTGAGACCTGTCTTCTACTGCTTCTAGCTCCCACTTAGTAGGAACTTTAGGAAGACCTACACTCCTGGTCAACTTTCAAATTCCTCTTAGCATACTTGAACTTTACTAGTGGCATCTTGGTATTTTAGATCCTCAGAGAACATACGTAAACTGAAGAATTGGACCATTTAATAATAACACCTGAGACCAGTGCTCTCAAAGCATCATCCTGGGATTAGCAACGTCAATTTCACCATCACCTGGAATCTTGCTGGGAAAGCAGACCCCTGGGGCCCTACCCCAGACCTGCTGAATCAGACATCCTGGGGCTGGGACCCAGCAAGCTGCATTTTAACAAGCCTTCCAGGTGGGTCTGATACAAGTTAAGTTTTGAGACATTAGACATTTTTGAGGCTTTCAGGGTTTACAAATTATTTTGACATTCAGCAGTTCTTTTTATAATAACTTCATTAAGTAGGCAGAGCAGATACTGGTTTCTCTAGCTCCCTGAAGAAGAAGATATATTTTAGAAAGGGGATTTGTTCAGGAGCATCCTGTTGCTAAATGTTGAAGGAGACTAGATCACAGGGTTTCTAGCTTAACATCCATTCCACTGTACCGCAACCTGAGTAGCAAAGTTGCTAGTGAATAGACAAAGAAGCCAAGGAGGCTACGACCTGGCCCAAGTGACTGCGTGGGCTGGCTGCCCAGGAAGAGCCCCCAATGGTCGAGCATCATGAAAATGTTTTTTCTTAAGTTATAAAATTGGATTAAGGATAGGGAACAATGCTAAGGAATGAGGAGAATCCAAAACTTCAACAAATACAGTATGGGTGGTGAGAAAAAAGCAAACACACCATGAAAGGCTGGAAAGAAGAGGAGAGATTGCTTTAAAGATGGCAAAGGGCTCGGCTTGAACACTTTTCTTAGGCCTTGTGGTGGAAGAAAAATCATCGAGATTCAAAGCTGGGTCTATGACAAATATGGAAGCCACAAAAAATTGTTTTGGCCCCAAACACTTTCAAAACATGTTCCCCCTTATTTATCTTTGCATCTCAATTCCCAAAAATCAGTGTTTCTAAATGTGACAGCAGACCAATTGTATCAGAACTATCAAAGCATCTGTTTAAAATTCAGATATCTGAGAAACACATGAAACTTACTAAATCTGGAGGTGGGGTGCAGAATCACTCTTACACTGCATCTTAGGTGAGCTTTCCAATTTAGGGTCATTAGCTAGACCACAAAGAGTTCATAATTTGCATTTGGGGTGTGTGTGTGTGTGTGTGTGTGTGTGTGTGTGTGTGTGTGTGTGTGTGTTTTAACTAAATAGCGTTTTGTAACTAAAAAGAACATTCTTCTCAACATCCAAGGAGGTCAAGGAACAAAACTCTTTAAATCCAAAATAGAAGAAAAGGTTGTGACTCAGGACATATGGAAAAGCCCTTTTTGTGTGTTAGGTGATCACAACTGAATTGAGTAGCAAGGAAAGAGTGTATCCATAATTGGCGCAGGCAATCATGTCTACTCAGATCACTAAGTTATGTTAAAAATAAGTAGTATTTGTTCTCTAAGTACAAATATTGTACAAATATATTGGGCTGTATTGAACATATTACTATGAGGCATGATTTCATGGGAGAAATTAATGGAAATTTATAGACCCAAGGATAAAGTCTCTGAAAAAACTATCTTTCCTTTACCACCCCAAGTTCCTACTTCTCATAGCAGGATGCAAAGTGCCAATGCAGTAACACTACTGAATAGATTTCTATTTTAGTGAGGGGTCCTCACACTGTTTCATCATGCTATTCTGCATCACTTAAAAATTAGAAAGTAAAAAGTCATGAAAAAAAACAAATGTGATATAAATGAATTGGACAACCCTATCTCAAGTCAGTTCAATTTGCTCCAAAAAATCCTCTCTCTTGTTTTTTTCTTTATTCCTAAACCAAAGTTTCCCAACATGCACGTTCAGAGACTGTGAGTTAATTTGTTTAGGATGTGGTCTGGGATTTGGAATTTTCAAAAGATCCCCAGATGATTCTAATGTTCAGATAAATTTGGGAACCATGACCTTAAACTAATCACATAAAGCCAAAGAAAAGTGAACTTTGAGTATTTATAGTACTTAAATGCAATAATTTCCCCTACCTATAGCCATTCAAAGATTCCCCTTTGTGCATATTATTTTTTTAGGTCATACAGGACAAATCCTAAGTCTTCAGCAGGAAAAGGCAGGTCTTCCATTATCTAACCACTGCTTGTCTTTTCATGTTAATTTTTATCTTCCTGCTTAACAATTCACAATCAAGGAATGTGACACTTTCAAACACCTGTTGAATAAGTGAATAAATAACAATAAGAAAATATTTTCAGATGGCCCTCTAGAACCACTCTAACATGGGCTAGAGTAAAAATTGAAACTACTTTGTGGATTTGAGGAGAGGGCAATATTTTATTTATTTATTATTTACTGGGTGTTTTGCTCTCATTTTCAATCACTTATTCTCTAATATTCCAAGGACTTCAGTACTTTGTTTTAAGCTTTAGGTCATGTCAGAGCTAGTAAATAGTGTGCCATGATGACTCTCCTTACAACTGTATTTCATCCTGAATAGTTTTTACTCTTCTATTCCCACCTTCTTGTTTCTGTGGCCTGCAGCCATACTTATAGGGCTGCTGCCATGAAAAGATCTATCTACAGTGGAACATACCATATCTCATCATTATATATAATGGAAATGCAAGTTAAATGAGAGAGTGGTGAAAATCACATTTCCTTTCCCTTGGCACTCATTATACACACGTTCATAGATCAAGACTTCAAACCTACAAGGACATAGGAACCTCCATCCAAATGAAGGTCATGCATGTCTATCATGTCCTTTCCTGGTTTGGATGCTTTTCCCGGGAAGTCACATCTTTGTCATACCCAAGCATGTCTTGTCAAGACTCGCCATAAATTTCAGAATAGCCACTCACATGTATCCAAAATAGCCTAAAAATATCATTCCCCACAACTTGAACGGCAACTCCAACCAAAACGCTGGTCTGTGTCTCGCCCACATTCTTCCTGACAACTCATTTGTTTGTTTGTTTCCCAACTCTCCATTCTGTCTTACTGAAGGTCTAGTTCTATTTTTTTTTAATGAAATTTCATTGACAGCCAACTGAATTGAATTATTCCGAACTCCCTTAGAAAAGCATTGTTGCCCCCCAAAAGGACCTGAGTCTTTTGAATTCTACAATAAAGATTTATTGGTGACACTTTAACTTAATACATTTACTTTAAGGGCAAAATAAATAGACTTGGGGAAAAGCATCAGAAATTGCTGCCCCTGTGGAGAGCTGGCCACCAGCCCTCCTGTCTATCCAGATATATAATTGCCATTGCCAAACAGAAGGTAACACATTTCTACCAAACCCATAGGCTTTCTCTCAACTGACTCAATTGTGTGAATCTACTCCACTGTGCAGCAAAAGTGGATTTGAAATTATGTGAACACCTCCAACATACTGCATAGGAAAATGTAGACAAAGGAAAATGCAGAAATTGTGTAATAAGGGCATGCTGGACTTATGCCATGTCATTTGACATTATCCAAGAGAGCTCAGAAGCTAATGCATTTGCTCCTGGTGACACTTGCGGATAATGTATTTGTCCTTAATGAAGATATAAAAAACTGATCCGGACCTGGTATGTTTCAGCATTTGAAGTGGTTTATTATCATAGTTCATGGAAAATGTTTTCAGTTTTGTAGTAAAAGGAATTAATACCAAAACTGAATAGGCATCTGTTTAGGCACAAGATAAACAAGCATACTGAGATAGCACTAATATTGAAAAGTACCTGCACAAGGAAAAATAAGATGATTCAAACAAACAAACAAAAAATTGAGTGTCTATTATGTACCCAGCCTTGTGTAAAATGCTTAAAGCATAAACTCCATTATCTTAAGTTTATCTTTCCTGTTGACACTCCTCTTCACTCTTGAGACCTAGAAGGGCTTTGGTTAATATTAAAGGTATATTTTTGCCTTTTTCAAAAACAATAAATGCCAATTTATTTTTTTCCAGTGAACTTTTTTCTTCCATTTTGATTTTAGGTTTTGTTTTGATTTTGGTTGCAGGACTGACTAAGGAGAGAGGAAGAGAGAGGAAGGATGTAGAAACATACTCAATAACAAAGTCAGGAACATCATCAGCCAACTTGAATACTCCCTACTAAGGCATCACATAAAATTGTTTCTGAACTTAAGAAAATTATTAGTTTTTCTCTCAAGTTAACATTTCACATCCAGTGTCTTCTTTTAAATAGGTTAATTGTGTCAGTGAGACTGAGTATCAATATGAAAACATATTTGTAAAAGGAAAATCTTAGATAAGGGAAAATTGCTGAAACTTAAGAGAAGAATGTAAATATTTGATTCATGGGACTTGGGATAAGACTTAATTTAAAGCTGGGTCTGAACAGCCTTTCAAAATAAGTAATGAAGCAAACAGGTCATTGATTATCTCTGGTAATACAATTTGAGGAGGCAAGGGTCTGGTTTCTCATTTGAACAGAAGGAATAAAAAGATTTTCTTTTTCAAAGTGGAAACAACTTTATAGATTTTTTTTATTATAATGGTAATGGTGATTTTTTTAATAGAAATTCAAACAACAGAAGTCATACAGAAGACTATCCAACATGATGTTACATTGTTAGTGGATAAGGAAACATCATCAAAAAGCCATAAAAATAACCAGTATTCTCCATAAATCTGGAAAATTATTAATTTCCAAATTATGTGTGAGTAAAGGAAAATTAGGACACATCAGGATATACGAAGAAAAGAGGGACTATAAAATCAAATGAATTCCATTCATAACTACATATGAACTTCATCATCCATTAAAAATACCTATCACATATGGCTGTTAAAAGAATTAATTGATATAGAATATGTAAAGTTCTCACAAACTGATAGGTACTAAGGAAACATTAGTTCTCTTTTCTCACTTTCTTTATCGATACCAAGACACAGACATTATACTCAAGATTCTTGAGTAACTTTTTAAGCTGAATTTCTAAATCTTGTATTTTTAAAAAGGTTAGGGTAACAAGCATATGGAAAAATGCTCAACATAATTATTCATCAGAAAAATACAAATTAAGATGAGGTATCACAAACAACCAGCAGAATGACTAAAATTAAGAACACAAAGTGTCAAGGAGAATGAAAACTCACTTGAATTGTTTGGGGGACTGTTCATTGGTACCATGACCTTAGAAAAATACTTGGCAGCACCTAATATTCTACATATGCTGTGACTTGTAACTCCACTGCTGAGTAAAAGAAATCAGGTATAAAAACATAAATTCCATATATTTCACTTAAATAAAATTTCAAAAAGAGGTAAAACAGAATAATGGCTCACCTCAGGGTACACACTGAATGAAGGGTGGGGTGGGAGCTTTCTAGGGTGCTAGAAATATTCTACATCTTAATATGTGTGGTGATGAAAAAAGTGCATAGGATACGTAAAAATTCATTAAGACCTTCACTTAATATCTGTGCATGCTAATATGTATATAATATATAACTCAACAGAATCAAGCCGTTTATTTTTCAGTGTTTCTAACATGCATGTATGTTTATTTCAATATTAATCTCAATATTTTTGTTGCATTCTCAATATTAATATTGTATTTGATCAATTTTTTAAATGTTTGCTCTGTGTTTAGCAACTTTTCCTTTCTTAAAAGTTTCAGTATATAGGCATTCTTTTCAAGTGAAATCTAGTATCATACTCGCAAAGTGTACCTGTAAGTGGTAATTTTCCCCATAAGCCAAACAAACAAGGGCGAGTCTCTTCACAGCGCTAAGAGCCAAGGTTGCTGAAATTTAAATTAAGCCTGTGAGTTATTTCTAGTAAGGCTTCACCTGGACCACCAATAACAAAGTCAGACGGATCACAGCAAGTACTCAGTGGAACCAGAGTTGACATTAAGAGTTTTCCGTTTTCTATTCAATGAATATGACAGCATTTTTCTCTTCCAGTTCTTTTCACTTCTAAGTGATTCTTTTTTTAAGACTTGTTTTTAGAACAGTGCTAGATTTATAACCCAACTGAGAGAAGGTACAGAGATAGACCATACACCACCCTGCCTCTCACATACATAGCCTTCCCCATGGTCCCCATCCTCCACCAGAGTGGTGCATGTGTTACAATTCATGAACCTACATTGACACATCATTATCACCCAAAGTCCATAGTTTACATTACAGTTCACTCTTGGTGTTATACATTCTTTGGGCTTGGACAAATTCGTAATAACACATAGCTATCATTACAACGTCATTCAGAGTATTTTCATTGCCCTAAAATTCCTCTGTGCTACTCCTATTCATCTCTCCCTCCCTGCAACACCCTACCCATCACTTCTGGCTGCCACTGATCTTTTATGTCTCCATAGTGTGGCCTTTCCTAGAATGTCATAGAGGTTGGATCATACATTATTTTGTCTTTTCAGATTGACTTCTTTCACTTAGAAACTTACACTTAACTTTCCTCCATGTCTATTTATAGCTTGGTAGCTCATTTCCTTTTAGTGAGGAATAATATTCCATTGTCTGGATAGACCACAGTTTATTGATCCATGCACCTGCTGAAGAGCATCTTGGTTCTCTCCAAGTTTGGGGAATTAAGAATGAAAGCTGCTGTAAGCATCTGTGTACAAGTTTTGGTGTAGACATAAGTTTTCAACTCCTCTGGTTTAGTTTTGTAAGAAACAGCCAAATTGTTTTCCAAAGTGGCTGTACCATTCTGCGTTGCCACCAGCATGTCTGAGAGCTCTGGTTGCCCCACTAAATGATTCCTGGTCGGAGGAAATTTATATGCATTTTACATCTTCTTAAGTAACCTGGGTCTCTTTTAAAGAATACATTTTGTCCTTCTTTGCTTTGCTTTTCTAATCATTAAACCATGAACTTCACTAGTATTGATCACAATTTGAGGACCTTTTTTTTTTTTTTACCCTGCAATCATTTCATGTTTTTTTCCCCCTTGAGGGAATCAATTCAATACCAAGATTATAAAGAGAAGGCAGCCTCACTTTTGTCAAAAACAACATTTAAGAAAAACGCAAAAGAAAATAAAACAAATAATTCAGAAATAAAGCATTAAGGAAGACTACCTCTTTTCCTGATTTTTATAGATCTAATGCCTTGGACTTGAACATTAACTCAGCAGGGTCCTTCTCTGCAGATTGCACATGCTGTTATTCTTCACAACAAATACTAGACATCCAGGAGGAAGGAACGATTGCAACCTAACTTAAAAAAGAGAGAGAGTGAGACTCATGCTGCACAAAGCCAATCAATACCACTTGGAATTAAAAAGAGTTGTTACAATAGTTTTATTTTTGAAGCACAGTCTCTGGATCCTGGTAAATTCTGTCCATGGCAAATCAACATAGTGGCTTGCTAAGGGAATAGTGCTTTTCCTGTCCAGACTCTCATTCTACTCTGAACCTCCAGTTAATTCAAGGTCAAATGTCAGGACTCCATTTTCTCAGACACTCTGAACCATAAACAGCTTTAGCCTTGGACGGTTAGAAGGCTCCTGAAAGTTTTGAAGAATGAGAACACATGGTCATTTAGGTTTCAAAGTTGGCTTGTACCCTTGCTCACCTTATTTTTTTGTTTTGTTTTGTATCCTTTAACTAGTCTGTATCTGCCGAACACATTAGTCCACTGAGCCCTTCAGATTGAACTGTGACCCGTGACCTCACTCCACTTTAAAACAGACCACTCTCATGTGAGATCTGCCTCCAGCTTGCAACCGATATACTCCGGCCTCCTTCTCACTCTGCCTACTACTGTTCATGTGCAAGTTACAAAAGCCAGAGCAATCTCCTGCCTCCATCAAGGGCAGAGCTCCAATTTAGGAGTAATGGCTGGAGTAGGTGTTATTTGTACCCCATGTCAAGCAGTGATTGTTCACATCTGGCTGCAAGCTGAATAGGGCTTTAGATTATTCAGAGCAGTTCAGAAAGAAAAAAAATTGGTGGTAAGGGGAGTGGGGGATGAGGATAGTGGTTTTGACTTATCTTGTGGTTTTCAGGCAAGTGATGAAGTCACCTTATTAATAAAGAAACATAATCAAATATGTCCCCTTTAATACAAAGTGATCACGTGGACTTATACCCATACATACCAAGGCCCTAAATTCAAAAGAATGAGCCCGTTAAAATATTAAAGTAAAATAGGCATTCTTGCCTGTAAGCTTTTCTGAGAACAGTATTGATTATGATTCAACAAAGAGGTTGTCACTCACACACGTGCACACACGGGCACAGGCGTTAATTTCAGTTGTGATTTCGCATCTAATTTTTGAAGGAAGCAATCATATTTAAAAACCTTATTTCTCTACTCTTTTTTCCCCTTTTCCTCTTCCTTGGCTATTTTGTGTAATGTAAACAAAGAGTACATGTTTAGGACTCCAATTCTTATTTATACAGGAGGATTAGAATGAAGCCGCAAATAAAAGCTGTGTGAATACTGATGGAGAGACTCTGAGACATCCTGACTACTACTTTTTCTTGAAAGAAATCTCCTGGGGTGAAAAGCACACACAGCATCAGCTGCTACTCAAATATTTCATCTCATGCACTGCTCCAGAGCTGCATAAAAATGTATATTGAGTACATACCATCCGTGTGACAGAAAAATAGAAATTTGGATTACAATTAGAAAAAACCTAAAAAAAAATTCACACCTGGGAGGCTAGACACAGACATGAAAAATTAAAGTAACATATAAAATATAATTTAAAACTGAGAAAACAATTTGTTCTCCAATAAACATAAACATCTGTTTAGGGTTTTTGTTTTCCCTGTAATGTTCCCTGCTACCTCTTCCAATATTAATTTACAAAACCGAGTCAGTCTTAGAGTAAAACGTACAAAAAAATAGGTGTGAATTGCCCTGTCATTCTTTTAATATCATACAATGAGATAATGTACATTAATCAGCTAAAGAGATGATTAAACATGTCTTTTAAAAAAAACTACACAACTGAACATCAAAGAAACAATGCAGAAAAGATTATTTTTAAGCTGTCATCTTGGCAGTTGCACTTTAATCCATTCTCAGGTAGGACCTTGCACAACATATTAAAAAGACACATGAACAAAAGATGTAAATGGTGGTGTTCTGATGTACAAGATTGCTTTGGATACTTGTCTTCTCCTGCAAGGCAGCAGCCCTCAGATAAAATGCAAAAGATTCAATTAGCGTAGTATGCCCTCTATTTCCTTTTATTTTATTTATTTTATTTTATTATTTTTTGAGAAATCAGCATTAAGAATAAGGATTGTGCAGGAACACACACATTCCTAAACTAGAGATTATTTCTACATTCAGCGTCTGACTTTTTAAGAGTGCTATTCGCAGTATGGTAAAATTAATCTGTTCTCTGATATTGGAAAAAAAATGATTTCAATCAAAACAATTAATCTTCAAGATGACAACTGAAATAGTCCTTCCTTCTCCAGGGCACTTTTTTCTTTCAGCTTAGTGCATCCTTTGGAGATCTGCATCAGTCATTCTATAGTAATCTCCCTTTCTTGCCATCTGTACGTTTTGCAGAAGCCAAATGAGTGTTTTGCTCTAAAAACTTTGTTTTTAGACTTGTGAGTCCAGGTGATAAGCCTACAAAATGCACTTTGTATTCCACTACATTGGAGTGCCACAATAGATCATGGCTTCTGGTGCTCACACCTTTGTATAGTGCCTTCTCCTTAAATCAGGGCTGAGTCTGAAACTTCCTTTAACCAACAGAATACTGTGGAAGTGATTCTGTCCCAATTTCAGGCCTGGCAGCTTCTGCTTTGCATTTCTGAGAGCCCCGGGGTCCATGTAAGAAGTATGGCTACCCTGCTAGAGAGACGGAGTGGTGAGGCCAGGTGGAGAGAACACATAGAGAAGCAGAGTGTAAGACTCCTGGAAGAGAAATGATAAACCCAACTGTCAGAGAAGGCAGAAGTCCAAAACATAGGACCCCGGTTGAGCCATTTTGAGCCACAAACATACCAGAGGCATGTGACTGAAAATTTGGATACTGCAATCCCAACATTCTGCTTCTCTTCTTCACCATGAGAAATAATAAGAGTGGTTGCTTCAAGCCAGTAAGTTTTAGAGTAGTTTGTTCATAGCAGTTCAGAACCAAATATTTCTATTGCCTTGACTAACTTTGTGTTTTTAAAAATTAAATAGAATTTATGTTTCACCACTAATTATACACAGGGCTCTTTCCAATTATGATACTCCATCTTTCTATAGTGTTCCAAGTTTCTGCTTGGCCTCCTTTATTGAGAATCACTAAGAGACAGTTGAGTATAAAATGAGGGAAAGAGCTCTTTAATGGCTTCAGGTCTTTAAAAGTAAATGAGTTCATGTGATTATCTGGAGAAGCTTGCTATTTTCTTTCTAAGTAAAGATACTTTTTCATTTTTCTTCTTTTATTTTGACTTTTAGGCAAAGGAGAACAATTTACTGATTGTGAAAGTTCCTAAGTGAGACTGAGAGATGGAAAAAAAAAAAAAGATCTGAACTCAGCAAAATGCATCACAATCTAGAAAGTAGAATTTCTCTAGATGTCTTTAATTGTCCTGAGTTTAGAGTGAGCACCTAGATGATATTTTATGTATTCATTTCATCTATTCATTCATTATGCATTAAACAAACTTTAAAAGAATTCCAGAATGTGTTAGAAATGCTATTTTCCTATCGGCTTCCTTTTCTAAAACTTCTTAATAAGTAGTAAATTTAGGATGATAAAGTTCAAGAGTAATCTGCTTCTCCTAGGTCTCTTGAAATCAGTTAGATTTTTTAAAAATTCATCAGAATCAAGATATCATTTTCTAGTTTTTGTGTCTATTTCAATATTTAGTATAGAACTATTCAGAAAGAATAAGCATAAAAAACTGATGGATAGATGGATATATAAGTGAACTTATAAATGAATGATGCTGACTTAACCAGAGCATAGGAAGGTTCAATGCAACACATATATCTCATATTGAATATTTATCCAGGTTTCCCTTTAGAAGATAAAGTAGAACCATATTTGAAAGGCAAGAAGAATGTTAAATAAGTTCTGGAGTTTTCGAAAGGTCAAGAATTTCTCGTGCTCCTTTGAACAACTTACAATTGCTCAAAAATAAATCCTGACTTGGTATTGAATTTAGTCCCCCCCAAATAAAATAATAATGACTCAACCTCTTGATCTTAAAAGAGAACTGGAATTTTAGTAGACTTGAAAATAAAGTAAGAAGAAGCAGAATGATTCCTAGTTGTCTGGGACGGAAGATGGTTGGAGAGATGCCAGAAGTATCCCTTCCCTTATAGGTAATGCTTAGTTATTCCTGAGCACCACTCATGCACCCTTTGAGTGCAGGAAACTTGAGTGCAGGAAAGTACCATATTTTGCAGTGTATAATGTGCACCCATGGTTTTGGCCCAAATTTTCAGGGAAAAAAAATATTTCATTTTAATTTTTTTTAATTCAAATTTTTATTTGTTTACATTTAGGTACTTGTTTTTTGTATTATAAAGAAATGTTAGCATTTATTTTTTAACATGTTATGGTACAAGAAATTTTAGGTAACAAAAAACCACAAAACACGAGAACAAATACAAGGCACAAGAAATTTTATATACCGGTAACAAATTTATGATATTTATGAATTATAGAAGGCCAAAACTCTTCGTCATTGCAAGTTCGTCATACATTCAACAAAACCTATTATCGTATTCCAGGGTGTTATTTTGGATACGGATATTGTTATTGATTTCTAGAGTTATACTTTTAACTCATAAGCATAAATCAAAGAATTAAAAACATGTATATAGATTTGGAATTAGTACTACCCATGTATAATGCACATCCTTATTTTTTCCCTCACAAATTTGGGCAAAAAAGTGCACATTATAACTGGTAAAATATGGTAAGTAGAGACAGCTCAGACTGAGAAGCTTGTCAGCCCTATCCCTACTTGACAGATGCAAGCACTTCTCATGAGGGCTCATTTTATTGGTTTCTTTGAAAATTAGATATTGAAGTCAGTGTATAGAGGCAGGAAAAAATTAATTAATGACTATAAATGTGTCCTATTTACATTCAAAATAAATTTACTCTCTCCAACAACCCACAAAATTTCATCTCATTAGCATTTAGTCTTAGGCTTGAAGTCCAGATTCTCATCACCTAAATCATACCCAGGTGTAGATGAGGTCACCAGGCATGGGTCTTCTTGATTTTGAGATATGTGAGCAAACGAGATGAATTCTCTCTCCCTCATAACCCAAACATAAAATTGTAAACCAGGGACAGGATAATCATAAGTGACACTCCCATTCAAAACTAGGGAATATGGGAGGCACACAGAAATTATTGGTCCAAAGAAATTCTGAAATCTATTAGGGTATACATAAATAGTTCCTTGATAAGGGCTCAGTTATGCTGCCTGGAAGAATTTCTCTATGGTTATTGACTCCACCTTCAAATCTGTCCTTCCATTTGCATATTAGTAGCTTTCTTAACCTACTTCCTAAAAATAGAAAGCTGAGTGTACGAAGGTCTCTGTTAATTTTGAACTGTGTCTGTCCCTTTTAATCCATATTAAAAGCAGTGCTTCTATTAGTACAATTATCTTAAAAGCTATGTAGGTTTCCAATGCATATTATTGGAGTTCATCCCATTAACTAGATGAAATAGACAAAAGTCACTACAAGAAATCTCTTTAAAAAAACCCAAAAACTCCTCTCTAATTTTGGCTGTGGGATAATATCCTAAGATTATTAAAAGTCCTTTTTTTTAGCTGAGGAGCTATATAGGGTACATCCTTAAGACTCTCAGTATCCTCATTGTTTAAAAGAGAGGGTCTAGGAAATATCCCCTAAAGTACTAAGGACCTAACAAACAGTCTTAAGATGTGACCTTAACCCAGATGCCACATTTTACTGGCAACAACCTGATTTCACCTTTGCCCTCAGGCCATTTATTATTTTGAAAATTATTTAACAGTTGGAAAAGCTGAGAATGAAAAACAGCTTTATATTTGAATGAAACAAATCCTGGCTTCCTTAAACTTATTTTTAAGTTTGTTTGAAACTAAAATTTCGTTCTTAATGGACATGATTCCTCCTGTCTTTTATCAGAGTTGAGTAAAGAAGCAAGTTTGCACATTAAACATTCCACCTGGAAATCTCTGTAGCCAGATCCATGAGTTTCTTCAGTATCCTTTTTATCACCAACCTCACTACACAGATAGAAGTCTCCTTTTTGTGCCAGTCCCATTTTCTCCAGCCACCAACAGCAATTCCCTCCCTATTTCCCCAGCCTACAGTAAAGGTCTCCACCTGAGGCTCTTCAGAGTTCTGCCTGTCACCTAATCCCAAAACCAATTAATGCCACATGATCCCGCTTTTTGTTATAGCAACACTCCACTTACAGGCACCAATTTTTGTTTTCATTCTCTATTGCTGCCTAAAAAACAACCCCAACATTTAACAACAGCTTATTATTTCTCACAATTGTCAGTTGATTTGGTAGTTTTTCTGTTTTCCCTAGTGTTGACTGATGGCTAACAGGTTTAAAATGCCCTCACGTGTAAGACAAGTTGATGATGGCTGGCTGTTGGGAGTAGCGGGGGCGGTCTGCCCAAGACCTTAGGTCTCTCCACTGACTGGGTTCCTCAATTCTCTTCCATGTTAACATTGCATGTGCTTACCTTGAACTTTCTCAAACATGAGGGTGTCAGGATAGACTTCTTGTATAGTGGCTGGTTTCCAAGAACACAAAGTAAAAGTTACAAGAACATCTTAAGGCTCAGGTCCAGAACGGGCACGGCATCATTCCCCTCTCATTCTATTGTCTAAAGCAAGTCACAAGCACAACGCACATTCACGCAAAGGAAATTGATACTGGGAGGTATAATTCACAGCGGGCCAAGAAATGAACAGTCTAACACAACAAAATTCAGCTACCTTATTACAAAAGAACTGTAGGACAGTAGTTCTTAAAGAGTGGTCCCTGGTGCAGTATCATCAGCATGACTGAGAAACTTTTCCCAAACACAAATTCTAGGGCTGCTCCTCAGACCTACCGAATCGTACACACACACACACACACACACACACACACACACACACACACACACACACACACGGTGCCAAAAAAATGTGTATACACATTTTAAGAAATGAAAAAAAATGTATTAATTGGAATACTGTAATAACATATGCTGATAACGAAAGATGAACATGTCACGTTTGACTTCTGCAATTACAAGAGGTGCTCAAAGCGGTCACCATCAGTGTCTAGACACTTCTGATTACAGCGAACTACTGCTTGAGCATAGATAACATCTCTTGAAATGTATATACATTTTTTGGCATCCCGGGTGTATGTGTGTGTGTGTGTGTGTGTGTGTGTGTGTATATACATATATATATATGTGTGTGTGTGTGTGTTTGTGTATATATATTATATATATATATATTATATATATGTATGTATGTATATGCTAGTGTGTGTGTGTGTGTGTGTGTGTGTATCTGTATTTTTGTCTATGTGGAAAATGTTAAAGCATAACCAACTAGTTAACTCTTAATGTGAATTAGTTAACTCAAATTTTTAATATAATGTTAGTTATAAAAAGGTCAGTTTTGCTAATAGTGTTCTGTGATTGTTAGTATAAATCAGCCTCTGTAATTTGAAAATGGCTGAGAATTAATTAACAATTATCCTTGTCTCTACCCACAAATACACACATACTTCCTTTTTCTATGGCTTTTTGCTGTTTTGTTGTATTTGCTGGGTTTTTTAATAATACTTTATGTTTGAATGATAAATATTTTTGTCATAAACAGTTATTTATTCCCAGGGATATGAGCAAAGAGGCAGACAGGGTAAAGAAGGAAACTAGTATACATAATAAATGTTGTCAGAGCCATGAACACTTTTTCTGCAAAATTATTTTTGAAAACAATCTGGAATTGTACATTTAAGATAAAGATACTGAGTCAGTAGGGAATTTGAATCTTGTCCAAGGGCATTTGGTAGAGGAAAGATTATACTTATTTATTGATCATTCTCTGCTCAGTCCACTGAGATGAAGCATGTGCTATAACTTCAGGCTGTTCCACAATTTTCCAGAGTATTCAGGTGTTTGCAAAATGAACCTCTCAAAATATTACAACTGGAAATGGCCTATTGAGCTCCATTAATTGATTAAATTCTACATGCCATTAGAGCAGCACATGTTGGATTGCCAATAAAAATGAATCATGGGAAGTGGGTCGTTGGGGATGAGAAGGCAAAAATAGAAAGGATTCAGATATCTTACTGGAACCATAAGAAACTTGTAGTGCTGATCTCTGAGCAGAAGTTCTAAGATCAAATGATATTTGTAGCCTTAGGTATTTAATTAGAATATTAATGAGAACAGTTGTGGTAATGAAAGCATTGACTATATTTTATTTTATTTCAGCAAATGTTTATAGAGTATATTATATGTTCCAAGCACTGTTCTGCATCACAGAATTCCAATATCAATCTTGTGATGTGGTTAGTATCAGTATCTATATTTTACAAATGGGAAACAAAGCAAATAGCAAAGTTGGGATCTGAACTTGGACAGACTTGCTGCAGAGTTTGTGTTCCTATCTACAGAACAAAATGGATTCTTTACATTCAACTTAGACTCTCACTTTGAAAATACTTGATTATGTATCAATGTGGTAAAATTTTGAAGAAGTTATAGTTTTGCCATCTGAAATTGAAGTAAGGCTAACACCATAGATTAGATAATAACCTTCTCTAAGCACAGTTGCTTTCTTTTGAAAGTTCTTGAACACACTCCATCTTATTTGATTCACAAAATTCTCAGAAGGGATTTATTCTAATTTTACCATATTAAAAAAAATCAAGGTGTAAAAAGGTTAAATAACTTCAACAGTTCATACAATTGTTAGTCCATAGCCAGAACCTTTTACTGGCATCCTAAAGTCAGGTCCCGTATGTTTCCTGGAAACCCCAGAAATTCTCAAAACTCACATAACAATTCACAAAGAAAGAGAAGCAATGGGGATTATAACCAAATCCTCAGCCTTACTTATAGATCTGAACAGCAAAATTCCCATGACATGTAGTTATTAAAAAGCAACATGAAATTTTATTTTACTTTATTTTAAATAAATGTCCAAGTTATCCCTCTAATACAACTGTTGCTCTTGCATTTTGATCTTTCTTTGAGTGGGAGAGACAAAAATGGAGTCAGAGCTAGACAGCTGGGGAGTCACCCAGATCCTGTTTTATGGGTACACAGATGCAAGCATGCGATGCATAGGAAAGTGAACTTTCCCAAGCATGTCTCAGCAGACGAGTGAGTGGTTGATAGTCATACCTACGGAGAATGACATAGTTTTTCATAGTTGCCTGGATCATAAGACACCTCTCTGATGTCACTTGGTGGCTTTGCCTCCTGGGTTGTCTATCCTTCTAATAAATCCCTAAGTGCCATGGCCCCATTCCCACTCTGCCTCCCTTCAACATGCTTTCCAAACAGCCACGAAGTATAAGAAACCTTAGAGCAAAAAAGACAGAAGGAAGAGAAGAGTGCACACAAATAAAAGATTTATATAAAAGAGTGTTTAAAAGAGTGTTTAAAAGAGTGTTTAGAGAGGGTATATGGCAAAAGGAAAAGCTAAAAATCAGGAAGCCAGGCAGGAGATAGATAAATAAAAACTGGTGAATGGGGTTGGAAGAAAGGGAAGGGCTTGAGAAGATCCATATTTCATGGTGGCAAAGAAGGAGACAGACCTGAGTCCCTATTCTCGTTTGACCCCATCCACTGCTTATTGGTATCACTCACCATGGTCAGCTTAAATCTTAGCTGGAGGTAAGTGGAGACCTACTACCATGTGTTGTGTGAATCCATTATCTGTAATTTCAGTGACCTAGGCATTCAGGGCAAAAATTGCTTCCATTTTTTCCCATTTCATGCATCATTTCAGAGCAGTGTAATCACTATGCAGAAACTGTGGGTGCCAATGTTAACAAGTAGAAAAATCAAGAATCTTAAAGCCTGCGTTGCCTACATCTGCTGCTCTCATTTCCAAACCCGGAGATTGAAGGTAGCAAGAACAACTAGAGTTACAACAGTGGATCCTGTGTTTGCATAAGTGTCCTGTTTTAACTAAGAGGCAACTGCATAATCCCTTCAGAGAATCGGATTGCGGGTTGGCAGGCCTCCGGAGCCAGAACACCTGCGTGGGGGAGACGAGCGATGCTCTGTGAAGGGTGCCAGCCATGGCCTTTTCACATCACATGCTTAGCATCTGACTAAGAATGTCAGTTGTTTCTGGGGGACAGTTGCTTACAGAAAATAACTACAGCTCTGTTGAGACTGTTTCTCTCCGCTTTTCTCTCTGAATCTGACTACTGTCTTTCATACTTTACCCTAGCTTGTATGGCTTTGGGGCAAAGCCTGAGACAATTTATAAACGTTAAATACAGAAGGCATGATCTCCTGGTCCCTGCTGTATGAATAATAGATATTGGATGGCACTTCTTGGAGGTCATTTTGCTTAGAATCAAATATTCCTAAGCATGCTAAGCATAGGGTCTTTCCTGTGGTTTCAAACCATTGCCTTAAGTTGTGGGGGTCTTTTCTATCCTTTTTCTCTTAGCTCTTAGCACGTGCCTGGCAGAATGAATGAGTGGCAGAACTAACACATGAACTGATGAAGAACTGAATCTAATTCATGCAAATATGGCTAAATCTGCACTTTTATTTTGCCTTTAAAATTCACCTACTTGGATAACTTTCAGAATTATTTTATTTTTAAGTACCCCCTCCCTTCTCTTATTCCTTCCTTCCTTTTTTCTTTCCTTCTTTCCTTCCTTCCTTCCTTCCTTCCTTCCTTGCTTCCTTCCTTCCTTCTTCCTTCCTTTTTTCCCTTTTCTTTAATGTAGTATAAGAAGAAAACTCTTAGGTAATGGACTTGATTCTGCCTATGAGAACACAGTATTTATTTTTTGAAGGCACATTAGGTAGGCCATTGTGTCCTAACTGACACATATCTTTTAAAAATGTGCTTCTTGGGCCGGCCGAGTGGCGTATTGGTTAAGAGCTGGCGTGGGATGCCAGAGGGCCCCAGTTCAGATCCCGCATATGCGGGCCAGTGACACTGCCCTCTACAGCTAAGATGCTGAACAACAGCTCAACCTGGAGCTGGGCTGCTGTGAGTCGCCAGCGACGGTGTAGGCTGCAGCCCCTGCTGCAGTGGGTTGCCATGGGCTACCGGGTGTAGCCAGCAGCCAGCGTGAGCGGCCAGCAGCCGCAGTGAGCGGCCGTCCAGAAGCCAGCGACTGATCTGCCTTGCCCGGGAAGAGCGCCATGATGGTGCCAACTTGGGCCAGTGAAGCAACGTCCTCCACAACTAGACTGAAGAACAAAAAATGACAGCAACTTGTCTGTTCCCCTTCCCCAATTCCCCAGCACTGTTCCCATCCCCCAATTCCCCAATAAAAATCTTTAAAAAAATGTGCATTTCTTTTAAAAAGAAGGAAATCCTGCCATTTCAGACAACATGGATTAAATTGGAAGGCATTATGCTAAGTGAAATAAGCCAGACAAACAAATAGTACTACCTGGTATAACTTATCTGTGGAATCTAAAAAAAAACTCATAGAAACAGTGTAGAATGGTGGCTGCCAGGGGCTGGGGAGTGAGGGAAATATGGAAAGGATGGTAAAGGGGACATACTTTCAGTTACTAGAATAGGTCTGAGGATCTAGTGTAAAACATGGTGACTATAGCTGATAATACTATATTGTATAATTGAAATTTGCTGAGAGAGTAAAACTTAAATGTTTTCACTGAAAAAAAGTAAATAGATCAATGATTAATGTGTTATTAACTTGATTGTGAGAATCCGTTCATAATATGTATATATATATATATATGTGTGTATATATATATATATATATATATATATCAAATCATCACAGTGTATACTTTAAATATCTTACAATTTTATTTACCAATTATATCTCAATAATGTTGAAAAATTTTTAAATAAAATAAATAAATAAATAAACCCTGTGCTTTTCCTTCCTTGGGGCAATTTATCTTCACTGTATTGAATTTCTGGAAAAAGATGATAATATCATGCTGATGCTCTACTCTGGATCTAAACCAAAATTATAGCCATGAGAGGGTCTTGCATAAATAGCTCTCCAGAAGTTTTAGAGCCTTCCAACCATAAACCAGGCTGAGATATGAATCCAGAAAGAACAATACTCCTGAAGACTGCTAAAGCCAGCACCTCTTGTGAAACATTAACTGGGTATCATTAGTTGGCCAATCAGCTGTGCATCCTCACAGCTCCTAACAGCCTTATCCTTGAGCCTGAGTATTAGAAAAGAATATCCTGCTAGTTATTGCATGCCAATCTGAATTAAATGTATTCCTTTCTGGAAAATTCTCATTTAGGGAAAGAAAATTCATTAGATCTGACAAATAGCTCAATTGACATAAATGACATCAATTGAGTTTCAATATATTCTCTCAGTTGCAGATGCTCTCAAACTGGAGTTTATTGTTTATCCTCCTCAAAATATTAGTGCTAAAATTAATTAAGAATAAAATTTGGGGACAGACAGGTGGCTCAGTTGTTTAGAGTCCTCCCTCTGAGCAACAGGTTGCTGGTTTGATTCCCACATGGGCCAGTACGCTGCATCTTCTGCAACTAGATTGAAGATAGTGACTTGAGCTGAGCTGCAGCTGAGTTGCCAGTGGGCGGCTGGATGGCGCGCATGCTCTTAACAACAAGGTTGCTTGTTCGACTCCTGCATGGGATGGTGGGCTGCGACCCCTGCAACTAGATTGAAAACGGCTACTGGATCTGGAGCTGAGCTGCACCCTCCACAACTTAGATTGAAGGACAACAACTTGACTTGGAGCTGATGGGTCCTGGAAAAACCACATGGTTCCCCGAAAAACCACATTGTTCCCCAATAAAGTTTAAAAAACTGTGCATATTCATTAAAAAGAATAAAAGTTTTAGTCTTTCAAGTAAATTTTAAGTCCATCCAACAGTGAAATTACCACCATAGTTTTATGCAAAATATAATATTTAAAATTTTTACAAACCTAATTTTATAGTTTTGGGCTGATCTTTAGAAGTTGTGACAGAAATTCATGTGACCTATATGTTGTTGCATTATCATTCCTTGTGGAAACGTCCGTCTCCATCACCACCCCCCACACAGCATTTCCATTTTCCTTCCAACCACTTCATTGAGTTTAATTTACCTTACTTATTATGGTTTCATACTTAATATCTATCATAAGACTTAGGATGAATCAAAATGAGGAAATGGGGAGCGGAAATGGTGGAGCTTCCTGTTTTTGGAAACACAGGGTTTTTGTGTCAATTATCCCTGTAAAGAGAGAGGTTGAGAAGTTAAGCAGATGTAGCCCTTGCCCTTGGCCTTGCCCCTTTGAGCCTCTGCCATGCTTCTGCTTGGGCCCACTCCTAACCCTTTGGGGTGCGCTTTCTCTTCTTACAATGGCCCTTGAGCCACTGCTTTCTTCTTGGGCCCACTTCTACCTCTTGAAGTGTACTATTCTTCTAATAAACTGCTCTTTTACCACTTAAAAAAAAAAAGATTTGGGACTAAAACTCAACAGATTATGCTACTTTCACAAGAATAATTAGAAAAATTTACCAGTGGCTTATACAACATTACCTTCGACTATTTTCCACTCAGTGGGAGTTTTAAATGGTTGGTTGTGTATGGTAAAATAGTGAAAAAATTTGGATCATAAGAACTGAAACTTGTAATGACAAGTCAGTGTTTTGAAACTCCGGCTTGTCTTCTTTCTGGTGCAAAGCAAGGTTTTATTTTACAGTTTTGAATATGAGATTAATGCTAGGAGATTATGTTTTTAATCTCACCAGCTTCCACTTGTCATGAAAATCCTTTAAGATACACTGGTTCAAAGGACATTTCTTAGAAACACCAGCTACCAGATCAATCATAGCATATTTAATGATATGATAGGTATTGTTTTGATGTTTTAAATATAGATAGGAAGAAATAAAATCTTTAATGTCTATGGCACTTTCTATTCTGGATAAAATTCAGTAAATTTGGTATCTGGAATACTAATCAGAATATTCACTACCCATGAAAACAGCAAGTCAGCCATGGAAATGCCTGTCTTATTAACTGTGAAAACTGAAACACAGAGGGAAAATATAATCTGTTTTAAATATATTCTAGCATGCAGAGAAGTGGAATGTATTTGGAAGGTCATAACTGGCATATCCCCTTGCTGTTTTCTAGGATGTGTTTATGTAGAATTAACACAGCTCCAAGATGAGGCACAGAAAGAAACAGTGACCTGATATTCTTGTTTGGAGAGACTGGAAGACAGATATTTAAATACAGCCTTTTATTTGTATTGCTAGGTGTCAAGGCAATACCTATTTTTAAAAAAATAGATTTTCTCCAAAAATATGCAAAAGGTTACAATTAATCTTTCCCACTAGTGAAGTGTGTAAAATTTTCCACCCTTCAACCTACAGCATATGTATTTCTCAAAGACAAAAAAAAAAGAAAAAAAGTAGCAAACCACAAACACATGTGCACACACTAGGAAAATTGGATTGCTTCTCTCAACGGAATGAATAGGTGCATTTATTGACTTCTGAGTCCCTATTTGAATATAAACATATGAGAAGTAATCATTAAAAAATTTTTAAAAACCTGCAAAAATGGGATTGGGTTGAATTTAGGACCACCAAACAGGTCAAGTCCTGCTGCTGCTGTGGAACTTAGTTGGGTAAACTTATTTTTTTTTGCCTTTCTTTGCACCCTAAAACTCTATCATGAACTCCCACTCATTGACGGACATAGTTAGCTTTCTGGAGTGTTATTCCATTCTATCAATCAGAAAAGGAATATTTGAAATTTTATCACAATTTTTCATAAAAATAAGTATGTCAGAAAAAATGTTGGCTCTCTGCAGTCTCTCTGGTTTTACATTTGGGTGTCCATTGATATACAAATCACACAGTGAAGATGGCCTCAAAGTTCTGAACTCCCGTAGTACTCTATGATCCACTAACATTAAGAGTGAACTGCTACATGCCTCTATAATCATTTAAGAGTCACATTTTGTCCATGCTTTTTCTTTTTAAATATTTTAAAGCTTCTTGATGACAGAAACATTAATTCCTCTATGAACATCAGGAAAGCTGTGTTGTAGATATATTTGGCAATTTCCCATTTCCTCTTTCTGTGGTCACCCACTTGTCAGTTTCTTTTTCCTTTTTCTCCCTTCATTGAAGTTAGGCCATCTGAGACTCCATCCCACTATGACTATGGCTAATCTTACCTACCATGTGCAATACTTGTTGGAGTGGTTTATGTGAAAGTGCTAGTGGATACAAGCATTTCCCTCCCAAAGTTACATTTTCAAGGAACGTAGAGCTCCCCATGCAGAAAGTAAAGAAATGATGCTTTAATGATAGAAGAGCACAGCAAACCCAAAAACTCTGAAGAAGAGTTCTCAGAAACCTAAAACCATTGAACAATTAAATTTAAGTTAGGCCAGGAGCATTGTCAGAGTCATGAGTATGTTACAGAAGTAAGTTGAGTATATTCAGCGTGTTGTAAGGAATGAAACTGCCAGGTGGGCAGTTAGAATCCAGGGTGACATTTGACAAAATGTGTGTTTAGACAATTAGATTATGAATTATCTAACTGTAGAAATCTGACTTACCTAAGATGACATGGTATGTTTTGGACCCAGTGAGGTTGTAAGTCTACCAGTACCAACCCAGAACTCACTTTTCAAAATTCTATTTCTAGAGGCCACAGTTTTCTCTTATGTAGACACAGGTATTCAGTCAATAAGTATTTATTAACTAAATGATTCATTTTCACTATCAGTACTTTTATTTTACATACTGTTCCAGATATATGAATTTCTCCACACTGAGGATATCCTCTATCATATAGTATTAGAGCAGGCCAGTCTATCTCAGTGATTGTTTAGAGAGGAATAGATAGATAGATATCGGGTTGTCAGAAAAGTCATGACACATTTTTGCAATGAAAAACATAGAAAAATACGTCATGACTTTTCCGACAACCCAGTAAATAGATAAATAGATGATAGATAGATAGATAGATAGATAGATAGATAGATAGATAGATAGATAGATAGACACAGTATTTTTAAAACGAGAATATCCTTTATCCCAAACTAAACTCTACATGAGACAGGGACATATAAAATATGCAAAAGTAGAGTTTGTACAATTAAAAAGAGAAAGGTGTGCAGAACACACAGTGTCTTCTATTAGTACTTCCTACACAGCTTTTAGCATTGGATGGCCCAAAATTATTTTGGCCCAATTTACCCCATTTACAAATAAAGAACACTGAAGCTCATATTATATAGAGATGCAAAATTTGGACAGTGAGGAAGGCTGATAATAAAAGTTGATTCATTTGAAATATGGTGTTGGAAGAGAGCTCTACAGATACCCTGGACTACCAGAAAGACAAACAAGTGAAAAGTTAGCCTAAAACATTGCTGGAGGCAAAAATGACAAAACTGAAACTGTCCTACTTTGGGTACATGATGAGAAGGCAGGGTTCTTTGAAAAAGACAAAATGCTGGGGGAAATAGAAGGGGAGGAAAAGAGGAAAATCAAATATGACATGACTTAACTTTATACAAGAAGCCGTAGGCATGCGTCTACAGAAGCTGAGCAGGGCTGCTGAGGACAGGACATTGTGGATGTCACTCATTCATAGAGTCGCCAGGAGTTAGGGCAGACTCACTAGCAGGTAGCAAATACAAGGCCTTGGACTGACCTACCTAGGTCTTCACAGGAACTTCTAAACCTGGGGTAGAAAGTCACTTCCTCTGACTTCAACCTAGCATTCTTACTAGTTCAGTATAGTGCTTATTCACATACCCCTGAATTTAGCTCTGACCTTTTCTTTTTTCTCTTTGTTTGTTCACTTACCGTATTTGCCGGCGTATAAGACGATTTTTTGGCCCAGAAAAATATGCCTCCAAGTGGGGGGTCGTCTTATACGCCAGGTACACTTCAGATAGACTGCCCATAGTGCTTGCCCCATGCCATAGTGGCCTCCCGATGCCCGCCCACTTCATTCCACATACCGTTCAGGCATCAGCAGCGCTGCTGGGTGTATGCTCGGCTGTTATGCGATTTTGCTGTTATGCGATTTTACCACACTCGCAAAATCGCACACAGCCGACCATACACCCAGTATGATAGCGCAAAATCGCGAATCGCGATACCATACTGGGTGTGTGGTCGGCTGTGTGTGATTTTGCGAGTGTGGTAATTCGGGTTACCGTATATTTCTTTACATATGCATTGAAGATTCGCGATTTTGCGCTATCATGGTGCCTGTTAGAATGTTGAAGAGCTCGCACTTGCGCACTAGTGAGGTCCCAGGGAGATGCTGATGCAAGGGTGGACCAGACTGCTATAGTGACAGGGCGGGCAAACAGGGAGCAGGGACCAATCAAATCAGGCTTTGTATACAGCCAACAGCCAACCACAATACTGCACCATTGTACAGTACAGCATATAAAATGTCGACCAGTCAAACCCCTATTATCCCTATCATGGCACCAGCCAAAAGAAAGTATGATGCAAATTTTAAACTGATAGTTATAAACTTTGCTAAGGAAAATAATAATTGTGCTGCTGCAAGACAATATGGAGTAACAGAAAAGATGGTTCGGGACTGGAAATCAAATGAGAAAGCATTAAAGAGTATGCCAAGGGGTAAGTGTGCATTAAGAAGAGGCACCCCACACTGGCCAGAACTCGAAAAACATGTAGCAGACATGGTGGCTCAACATCGCCAAAACGGTTATGTGGTGACACGAAATACAATACGCTTGTTTGCACTTCAGTGGGCCAAATCAAATCTGATATTGTTTTACCTTTTATTTGGTGTGTGGAAGGTGTGCAGAAGAGGGGGTAGTCTTATACGGCGAGTATATAACAAACTCTGTATTTTGAGTGGAAATGTTAGGGGGTCGTCTTATACGCCCAGTCGTCTTATACGCTGGCAAATACGGTACTTGCTTTTGGTTTGTTTAAGTATTTTCAAGACCTTGATAAGCTACAACAGTATAATTTTTTATTTAGTACTTTTTCCAGTCTTTATTATTGTCTCTAAAATCTAGTTCATGCTATTACTAGAAACTTTTGATCAAATAGAGAACAAAGTTAATTCACCAAGTTTGGTTGATTTGATCAAAAGTTTAAACTAATGTGGTTTAATTAATCACAACAAACCATGGAGTCACAGCCAATTTTGAAGATGAAAATCTTAGAAAAGTAATTTATTTAAAATGTCCTATACTTGATTTCATTGTTTTATAAGATTAAGGTCAACAATGGCAAAGGTTTTTTGTTTTGTTTTGTCTTGTTTTGTTTTGTAACTGATTAAAAGCTGCAATATGTTGGTGGTTTTCTAATGCAGGATCCACTAATAACAAAAAAACAAAAGAACCTGATATATCTTAAGTAAATTTTAAAGAAAGAAAATGGTAGATATAGGTGGAAAACATAGAATTTTTTAAAACTACAGTAGTAATTAAAACAACAAAAAGGCCTGGTCTTTTTTTGTTGTTAAAACAACAACAACAACAACAACAACAACAACAAATACTTTTTAATTACTAGAAGTAGCCTCCAAAAGAGTTGATTTCCACCTTTCCAAAATAAAGGCTTGAGTTAACTCCTCTCCTCTCACCTCAATGAATTCAAATGTGTTACTCAAATTTTGGGGGTTGTTGTGAAACATCTAAAGTTCTAAGCACAGCATTACTTTAAATTTTTAGCACATATAATTAATCACTAGGCTTTTGTTATGTCATTATAATCAAGAAATTGGTTACCTTTGTTTGGTCATTAGAAAAGAAGTAATAGGATTCACCATAATACACAACAATAATAGATATTTGAGAATTAAAAGATCAGTACATTAAACTGAAATTTTACCATTTTCAAAAAGCTGATATATACCGAGGGTGTCAAAAAAATATATATATATGACAGGCATTCATTTTTTGTTATCAGTATATATTGAGTATTACTAATTTAATACTATTTTTCCTTTCTTAAAATGTGTATACATTTTTTTGGCACCCTGTGTGTGTGTGTGTGTGTGTGTGTGTGTGTGTGTGTGTGTGTGTATGTATATATTTGTTATAAACTATATTCTTCAAATGGCAACCTAATTAAAATAATTAAGTGGGAATCAAATTAAGCAAATACAGTTCTTGGACTCAATGAGTCAATCACTAATGAGTACAATATGATAGGCTCAGGGGTCTAAGAGGTTTATCTTAGATCTCAGCTCTATTGGTGTGACTCTGGACTAGTTGCTGAATTCTCTAACTCATGGTTTCCTCAGTTGTATAATGAAGACACTATTAACTAATCATAAAGTCACTATGAGTGTGTGAAGTGCATTTTTGATGTAATAAGGGATATTGATATTCATCATCACTATTTACAAAGAATTTGTTTCCAAAGTAATGACTACTACCTCTAAACTAGGCTATAAGATATTAGGTACTTTACTCAATCATTTAATTTGAATTTTGAAACAACCCATAAAGTAGTATGATAGAGTATATATACTTTTATGTATTTTATTTTTACAAATTAAAGATATTGATTCCCATAAAGAGTAAAACTAAATACATACTGAATTTCCCATAGTGAAAGACCTGCCCAAAGGCCTTTTCTTATTATTCCTGGTGTGCTCACATGTGTATACATGTATGTAGGAAAAATTACAGAAAATCCAGAGAAACAGAAAAACAGATTGACCTAAATCTCACTACTGTCACATAACCAACCACTTCTACAATTTTATTGTATTAAATCCCATCCCTTTCCCTATGCATATCATTATAACAACTAGATGTCATATTAAGGTTAGGCGGTAACATTGCTTTCATCTTATAGAATGTAGAGGCTCAAAGTAGATAAAGGACTTGCTCAAGCGCACACCATTACTTGGCAGTACTCTGAGGTCCTGTTTCTATGCACTTAACCATCCTCCATCGTCCACCAGGACCAAGTGAAAGCAAAGGCAGAGGGTCAAGGCCAAGAGCCAGGCACAGTGACACACATTAACCCAGCTGGCAAGGAAGCACTCTGATAGGATAAGTTTTCTTCCACACGCCAACCCATTAGACATGTCTCCAGTAAATACTGGAAAGAGGCTTAGAAATGGAGTGTGTCTCCCAGTACTTTTGCCCAACAGTGTGAGTGTAGCTGGCCACAGTCTAAGGCCATCACTTCCAAAGGGAGCAACACGTACAGACTGACCACCATCACTGAGGCAACATTTTTTAAAAGGCCACTGCTGTGAAATGGGATATGAGAGCAGGAACACTTCGATTCTCATGGAAAATAGCTCAGTAGACACCCCATCATATTTCATAGCAAGTATGTCCCACCCACTCGCACAGAACCCCTGTCTGCTCTCCCCGGGTTACTTCGAGCTTTGAAGAAATTAAATAAAAAGAACACAACAAACTTTCTTTCTGTCCTTTCTTTCCTTCTTTTGAAATTCCCATATGACTAGGGTTTCTTTTAATATCTCTAGCCCCATTAAACCCAGGAATATTTAATGGAAAAACAGCCACTCCCATTTCTGGAAAAGGTAAAACTCAATTCACTAAATAATGCTTTAAGCCACCAGGGGGAAAAAAAATTCAAGGTTATTACTAGAAAGTCAGGCAAGTCCCTTTGTATGTATTCCAACAGCTGTTTAACATGAATGGCGGCCAAATAAGAAACGTTAAGGTAAATATCCCAATTTAGTAGAGTTATCCTGGGGTCAGAAACGGGTTATGTGCTTTGGGGGATGGTGTTACATTTACCCTTAGAAGGCAATTTTTAATGTAAAAAGTTAAGCCCCTGGTTTTACAGACCTTAACATATTTTAGACACAGAAAAATGTGACCATTTTATGCTTGCATTACATTGGCTACATTAAGAACTTTGCTCAGGGTCCCATGAAAATCAGAGGCTGGACCATTTGCTAACAGCTTTACTCCTGACTCCCTACACCTCTGAGTCCACTTGCAGGCCTGAAATTCTACGTCACTAAATAATATGTTTACCAGCATGGTGATTCTATGCTGATTGCACAGATGATCCATAGTTATTTATCCTTCTCCACTCAAAAATCATCCTACCAGCCTATTTAAGAATTGGATTTTGAAGACACCAGAAGTGGTGTCTGAACAGAACAACAGATTTCTTCCTCCGCCACCTCAATAAATACAATTGTAAACAACCAAAGCAATCATTGCTAGAAAAAGTGTAGTTTCTGGCAGAAAAAAAAATCAATTTAATTATACGAGATGTGTCTTGCGTTTTAATTGTTGTTAAGTATAGTGCATTATTGACAGTCTCCTGGATCTCGGTTTATGAGCTTTTACATTACTCAGATAACTTGCTGGGGAGGAAAAAAAAATCCATCATGTTACTTGAAAGAACTGAAGCGGCATTGTGCCCGAGTCATTAGGCCCTTGACTGCGCTCATAATGATGAATGCATCATTTTTCTTGCATGAAACTTGGGTAACAAGTAGCACAGCCAAGTCTTTTCCAGCACTGTTATTCTGTTTTAAAAAACACTGACATTTTCTTAAACAGACATAATTTACAATTTTAAGGAGCACAACAGGGCCTTGGTGTTTGAGGGCCAGAAGGCAAACAACACTCCTTTCAGTTCTATTTTTTCTTTTAAAAGGGGATCTCGTGCTTAGTGAGTTCACTATAGCTTAAGGCCAGGGAGACAGAGCAGAGGGAGAACAGAGCACCCCTGCAGCATGTGAAGGTCATGACTAACTGGTCACACTACAGTAAGGGTCAGAGCAAGACAGAGGAGAGGAGTGGGAGAGAACGGAGTGCCCCCAGCACAAGAGCTGGGAGGGATCGCAGCAGCGCCATTCCCTCCGGGATGGAAGGGGCCGCAGATCCCTCCTACCAGCCCGGGTGCGGAAGGGGCAGCCCTGCAGATGCTTCTGCACTTCAGAACTCTCTCTAGCAGGCTCTTCTGTGCATTGCACACAAAGGGAGTCGTGCCAGGGCCCATGTGCTGGGATCAATATCAGTAGCAATGTTCGATTTCCAGCGGGGTCAGCTCAGCCCACGCAGATAAATGGAGACGCGTGTGCAGGATGCGGCAGGTCTGCTGTTTGGATGAGCCCTTAGAAGCTAAGGTTGTGGGTAAAGATTAGAACTCCCAAGGTGTTATTTCTGAGACGACCCATGTGTTTCAGTGCCCTTGGTGAAGCTTCTCTCTCTGTATTTCCTAATAATCCTTTATGAAATAGCTATGTTTTATGGCAGGAGGAAATGATGTCTGTGAAGGTATAAGTGTATGCTTGTGTGTGTCCCTTGCACACATACAAGCTATCTGTATGTGTGTATTATTTATGCATATATGTATTGTGTGTATACATGTATATTTGCAGATATATACACACACATCCTGTGCCTCATTTCCCTATGACAGCATTTTTACTTTTTTCTTGATGTATCCATGTGATTAATTTACAATATCCCAACAAACATAAGTTCAGAATCCAGAATGCTGTTCCCACCCTACGGTATGTGGCCATTCATCTGTTCTTCAAACATCTGTTAAACACCTACCATATTCCAGGCATGATCCTAAAAACTGATACACAGAGTAGATACCTTCCGTTGAGTCACTCATAGCCTTTTAAATGTATTAGGTCCATAAGCAATTATAAACCAGCATACCCATTCAACCAAAATGCAAATGAGGAAAATGAGGCACAGTGGTAGAATTAAGAAAAGCGTGGTTACGTTTGCTGGGCGATAGGGATGAATTTCCCGTGTGATGGGGAGACGTCTGGTTTGGGTTGAGGAAGGGAAGTTTACCAGGAGACAAGGGGAGGAAAACCACTCTAGGCAGAGGGATGGGCAAATGAAAGGCACAGAGGTAGGTGATCCTGTGTACCGTGTCCAGTGAGCATATAAAAGGGCAAGGCATTTTAGGGGTGGCAAGTCAGACTGGATAGGTAGACAGGAAACAAAAGGGCATGATGTGACCCATGCTACAGGTTTAAAAGCTTGGATGTTACCCAAAAACTGTTACCCAAGTGCCTCTGTGGAAACTCGTTTTTTAGTAGGTAAAACTTATAAAGCAATTTCATAATAATATACATTTTTTTAGAATTCTGGATTGAACAAGTGTCTTCACTGCAGAATTCTTCAGAATCATTATTGCTCTGAATTATGAATGCATATTGACTCCCCAAGAGGGAATTTTGGTATTAACTTTCTAAGATATATTTGGCCATTTACTTATTTGCTGATGTTTCTTTCTGATTCCCTGTCCTTTAGGAAATACAGATGTAAACGCTGAATAGGCAGTAAAATGTTGTAAACAACAGAGCAAGAGAGAGACCTTATCAGTCTTGCATTCTGACATTTCTGACATCCTCTGGTGGCAATGTGAAAGGACTAGCCCTGGCAGCAAAGGGACAAATTAAGAGGCTGTTATAATGAAGACTAGGTTCCTCATTTTAGGCAAAGAGGGAAGGGAGATAGGGAGCAAAGAATAGTTTCAGGAATAAGAGTTTTTAGAATCATCTTCACCTGTGGCTTCGTATCATATATATTTATTTAGATATGAATCTTAGGTGAGATGAATTGCAACTTAGAAACTCATAATGTGTCCTACATGTATCCTGAAGCTGAGGGATAAAATTAACTCTTTGTTAGTTTGTGCTTTATCAACTTTTTTTTCTAAAAAATTGGATTTTTGACCAGGAAAACCAATCTTATAGTAGAGTATGAAGAGAACAAAAGGGGGCTGACCATCCTTCCTAATCTCAGTGGAAGGACCAGTGAGCCCGGACAAAGCAGGATCCCAGAGCTCGAGTCCACTGAGGCCCAAGAACAGGTCACTCTACCTGAGAGGTTAGCTGAGAAGCCTTCTAGTGCAGACAGAGTCACCAGACGTCACCAAACTCAGGGTGGAGTGGATTAGGGAACAGAGGGATAGGAGCGCTCCATATAAAACCAGGAGCACCCAAGTTGTGAAACAAAGAAGGCAAATGGGGCCAGAGGTTAGAGACAAAAAACCCCACAAAAAACAGATGTCATATTTCTTATGTAACATCCTTGAAAAAATGTGAATCTGCTGTCAGTGTACTTAAATTCCAAATATGTTCCTATAACTCTCATGCAGGTCTAATTCCTCAAATTATCAAAAACAAAGAGTAGTTTTTGAGTGTGAAATTGGAAGAAGCTGCGGGGAGAGAGGTAGAAAAGAAAAAAGAAGCGATAGATTCTAGCCAAGTCCAAAAAATGAATCCAAGCAACTGACTCGTCGTCTTGCAAACACTGCTCACCCCATCAGGCCTTTTATTTCCATTTTAAACCAAAAATGTAGCCTAAAAAATTCACAAATCTTGCAAGACAGCCTGATATTTAGAAATTTATAGCTACTTTTCTCTGCTTTCCAAGGTTCATGAGAATTTTCATAAATACATTGCAGGTTTATCGGCACGAAGTGTCAGTCAGAAACCCTGATCTAGAAGGCAGAGGGCATACAACCAAGCATTTTGCTAATCAGGGATTTTACTCTTTTCCTGCTGCCTAGATGGGTCCGTTTGATCTGAGGACCTTGTGGACACATGAGAAGCATCTCGCTTTTCCTTTCTTGCTCTTGGTCTATCTCGTGCCTGTTAAGATTTGGGGAAATTTGAATTTAAATGAGAATTTAAGAAGTGGCTGAAGCTGGTGTGAGCTGGAGTTATTTATGGGAATGTCAGTACCGAATAAGTTCACTGGATCAAAGTCACGGTCTGCTCCATGGGAGCTTTTGAAAACTATTTAGAATAAAACAAGCGGAAGAAAAAATCCGCCTTGTGCCAGACGGCAGGCTGCTTCTTAAACACACATCAAGGCGAAGCCGTAATGCTTACAGCTAGCCCAGATATTGGGCCAAGAGCCGCAGACTCTTTCTGAATACTTTTTTTATCCTTTCCTTCCCAAAAGGAATGAGGTCGCCAACCAAGAAGTTACACCTGATCCTCTCCGTTTCCTTTGAAGATGCTCGCTTACCCCGTTTATGTTGTCATCCATGGAAGCTGCAGAGTGGAGCAGTTTAGGATGAAGAGAGGGGCGTTAGGAATGTATTTCAACTGGGAGCAAAAGGCTTGATGATTGAGTTTGGTTTTCAACTATGAAGGAAGCACAATACAACGGAAGATGTAAGGGAGATATTTAACCGAGAGCCTCTGTGACTGGCTGGCTACTTACTCTGCTGCTTTGCTTCTATTTGTCAAGTGTTTGCAAATGGTTTTCTCTGCCATAGTAACCTGGGGAGTTTTCTGGTCACCTGGTTAGCAGAAAATCCAAGAAGGTTATAGAAGGTATTCCTTCTCAGTGTCTGGCAGGTTAAACGTAGACTATGAAACCTAATACGTTGGGTTTTGCTGCAATGCAGGCTTGGGTAACTAAAATGAATAACTAGTTCGGTAATGCAATGGTAGCTGGAATGAAGTCAGTGAAATGTAGACGTCAACTTGGTTTATATGGGATTCCTGCCCTCCCCACCCCCAGGCATGGATGGGTGCAAAATAGTACAAGTAGAATTATAATCTTTAGGAGGAAAGAAAAAACAAAACAAAACAAAACAGCAGTTCATTTGTTGTGATCTCAGCAGGAGCCTTTTCAACTGTGTTTGAAGGCATCTGAGAAGCTCTACCACGCTTGGGGCATTTCACTCAAGCTACCTTGCACTGCCCACCTCCCTTGCCCATCTTAACTGCAGTCCTACCATCCCAGACCTCGCCACACCCACTAATGCCTTTTTAATTAAGGTATTGCCATATTTTTACGGTAATCTCTTCTGCTTATTTTCAATATCCACGTGGCAGCTTCCAGCAAAGGTGAGCTACCTGCCTGGGCCATCTGAATTAATTCCACAGGTACAAATCATTACTTTGTTTTGTTAGTGCTTTGATTACAAAAATCATTAGACTGATCTGTTTCTCTAAACTCTATTATTTTTAATGAGCAATTTTTTAAGGAAACCATATTGCCTTATGAAAAAAAATGCAATATGCTGTATTCTCGTTCTACTTAATTTCTTATCATCACCTTTACATTGTCATGAAAATAATCAATAACCATAAATGGAGAGCGAATGCTGTATGTTGGGTACTATGCAGAGCACTTGACATACATTATTTCGTTTAATCCTTATAGATCAACATCATGAAAGAACCAGAAATCTTAAGGAATGCCTCCAGGGTCACTCTGCTTGAGTAAATGGTAAAGCCAGGATTCAGAATGGGCCAGGGGACTATGTTCTAAATTATCCACAGAGAAAAGTATCAACTTTGGTTTTGGATAAGGTAAAACTCATGATAAAACAAACTCTGAATGTGGAAAATACTTTATTGCTCTTCAAAATGCGATCTGCATATTAGCAGCATCAGAATCCCCTCAGAATCTGTTAAAAATGACATTTCTCAGGCCCTGCCTAGACCTACTGAACCATACATAATTTTATTACTATCTTGTTCCCTTCTCAACCTTGGAAACATGAAAGGACATGAAGGTATTCATGGGAGTTGTGAATTCAAAGGAGCAGCAGGCATTGTCTGTAGAATAAATATGTGTCTTGGGAATTTAATTTTTGTAAAAATGTCAAGATATCTTTGAGGCATTTCAATACAAAGTTATATGACAATAGTCCTGAATCCAAACAAATGTTTTTATATTACTGTCTATACTTTCTCATGTAATAACAGCTGCTAGCAGTATTGGTGTATGAAGATGCATGGAACTTTTTTATTAAAAAGAATCTTTATAGTTATAAAGCTAGAAAAAAAATAAAGAAAACTGATTAGTTCAAAGTCCCACCTAATACTAAAATTTCCTTTCCAATATTCCTGACAAGGGGTCCCTCAGTTTGTAGTAGAGGATTGTTACTGAGAAGAACCGTATTTCTCCTCAGTCAGCTCATTTATGCATTTCAGAAGATCTCATGTTTAAAAGTCCTTTCAATACTGAATAACCGTACCTCATTACACTAATTTCAGCTTCTAGAGCTAAAGAAAATGAGAAGCCCAATCTCATATCATTTCTTCAAATATTTGAAGACATAACATGTCTTCTCTGACCTAAACATTATAATTAACCCCTTCAACTTTTACTCATTTGACATAATTTCCAGATCCTGAGAGTTTCCTTTCTTTTAGTTTTTGTCCTTTAAACTGTTGTACCCAAAAGACAACTAAATACTCGAAATGGGATCTTTGCCAGCACAGGTAAAGCTGTTTTCTTCCTTGTTTGAGGTGATGCATGTCTATGAAGGCAAACTAAGTCACAAGGTGGAGTATTTCTTTTAAAACTAAAATCAACCAAATGCGCATACCTTCTCACTTTAACTGCTATAAAGCTGCATCCCCAATTTCCTCCCAATTGCATAGTTGAGTTGATATTTTTTAAACCTAAACATAGGAATTTCCATTCATCCTTATGTATTTTACCTTGTGTGGGTCTATTATTTCAAAACTGCAATGTTCATTCCATTTTGATCATGTCCCCATTTATTAGCTTTCTCTAAGCCTTTTGTTCCCTAAAAAATAAAAATAAAAATGAAATGACTTTCTATTCATGCATTTTCATGACACCATTTAAATGACTGACGATTCTCTCAACACTCACAAACAAATTGTCTGAGAGTCCATTCTAAAATTTGTCAGGAGTCAGAGAGGAGATTGCCAACCTGTGATCTCCTTATCCTTATGTCCTTACTATTTAGATGCCAGTCTTCTGGCTCTTTACCAGTTCTTCGTAACTCCACAGAGATTATGAGTAATGGCTCTGTGATCACATCTGGAAATTATTTCAGTATCCTGGAATAATCTAAACCTGAAGACAGGAACTCTTATAAAGCAAAGAGATGTTCTTTAAGTATCTCTCTCATCTATCTTTAGAAGCAATTCCCTTTGTACCATCTTTATTATACCCGTTTTCAATTTGAGGATCATTCTTTTGTGAAGACACAAGAAAATCACTGTAAACTTTGCTTTTATATTGTCATTTGTTAATATTATATAACATGTTCTTTCCTTACATTCTCTTTGCTCTAAATATACATTACAGGGAGCATTTAGTTATCCTTAACATTTTTGTACATGCCTTGGCTTTTTCCTTCTCGACATTATTCACATTGCTCTGTGCCATGTCTCCTTATCCATCCGTGATCATGGACCCCTTCTGTATGCATCGTCTCCTTCCTGAAGAACCTCTTCATCTAAGGACACTAAGATTACAATTTTGGGGGGGGTGTATTTTAACTTAAAAATTGACCAAATATCCTTTAATTACTATAAAAATGAATTCTCAACATTCTCCCACAGGGACTTTAAGTTGACATATCCAAGATGGAAGCAATTATCTTTTTCTCCATCACTACTTATGCTCTTGTAATTCTTACCCTGGTTAAAGGCACCACAGTCTAACCAGTTAACCAAGGCAGAAACCAGGACTGATTCCTTCATTCATTTTTCCCCTGGTGCACTACATTCAATCGTTCAGCAAATCCTTCTAGTTATTCCTTAGCATTTCTCTCCAATTCATCTCTTTCCCTCCATCAACTCTGCCACTGTTAGTTTAAGCCTGTAGCATCTTTTTTCAGAGAATATTGCAATCATCTTTTTGGTGATGTGCTCAATTCCAGGTGAATTCTTCTGTAAACTTGCCTCCACATTGTCAATATGATAACCTTCCTGACATTGAATATGATATCTACACTGCTCAGAATCCATAAAGAGTATATCATTGCATACAGAATAAAATCCAAATTGGATTTTATCTTTGCCTTGAATCTCCACCCACCTGATATCTTTGCAAAAAAAATTTTCTCATTCTTCAAAATTTGGTTAAATCATTCCATCTCTCTTAATGATTTTTTTATGATTCAACAAGACTGAATTTGCTTCTCCTTCCTTTGGGCCATCAGTGAGCCATGCAGATACCCCTCTTATACTACTTATTAAACTGTATGATAAGTATTTGTTTTCACTTCTATCTCCTGGCAGTAGCTGTGTAATCACGAAAGGTAATATCCTGGCTTGTTCATATCTGAATCCACTCTCCATACACATATACCAGTGTGATAGGTAGAATAATGGCTTCACAAAGATATCCACACCCTAATTCCCAGAACCTGTGGATACCTTGTATTATGTAGCAAAGAGGAATTAAGGTTGCTAATCATCTGACCTTGAGAAAAGGGAGATCTGCTTGTTTTCTTGGTGGGCCAGAGTAATCACAGGGGTCTTTAAAAGTGGATGATAAAGGCAGAAGAGAAGGTCAGAGTGATGCAATGCGAGAAGAACTCAGCCTGCTCTTGTAGTCTTGGAAGAAGAAGGAAGGGGCCACAAGTCCAGGAATACAGGTGGATTCTAGAAGCTGGAAAAGTCGAGGATGTAGATCATTCTCTGTAGCCTTCAGAAAGAAACATAGCCCTGCCAACACCTTGGTTTTAGCCAGTGAGACCTGTGGAGGACTATTGAACTGCAGAACTGTAAGATAATAAATTTGAGTTGTTTTAAGCCATTAGGTTTGGGGTAATTTGTTACAGCAGCAATAGGAAACTAATACAAGTAGAACCTGCCACAGAGTCAGAGTTTGAGACATGCTTATAGAGTGACTGCATGTTTTCCTAAAAATCTCAGCTCGCTAAACCTAATCATTATAGAATGTAGAGTTGGGCATCTTTTCAGATTTCAAAGAATACTCTGATGTTGGTCTGAATGAAGTCATATATTCCAAATGTACTACTGCTTTTCCAGGCCCTGGAAGGTCTTCAAAGAGAGCTAATGCATGCCTTTAATTTTTGCAGGTCAAATAATTAGCCTTCCTTAGCCTACAGCATTGGTTCTCAAAGTGCGGATCCTGGAAGAGCAGTATCACCTGGAAACTTATTAGCAAGAAATCTTCTCAGGGCCCCATTCAGACCTATTTATTTCAACAGAAATTCTGGGAGTGGGGTCAAGTACTCTGAAATCTTAAACAAGTCCTCCAGGTGATTCTAGTGTAGTCTCAAGTTTGGGACACCCTATCCTACATGTTAGCCATATCATTGTTTTATTTTGTTGTTGGTTGGTTGGGTTTTGGGGGTTTTTTTGCTTTTTTTTTTGGCCTTTAATTTTGTTTCCAATAATGATATATGATATATGAGGAATTCATGAAATATCAACCTACCTTATTGCAGAGATGTTAAATCTTTACCAAGCAGCCTGGAAAGCATCAACTACATAAACTTTACAAGTGTGTTGGCAAACTGATTTTAGGTGGATTTTTTGCTAACTTGGGTAATTTTCAGCCTGGTAAAGTATATATTTTGTATGATAGATCAAAAGCACTTTAGAGATTAAATCACTATTAGCATATTGAATTTGTATACATAACATTTTAGTTAGAATAAGAAAAACAGGTATTTTTTATGCAGACTTTACATCAACTTTAGGCTCTTATAAATCTCATTTCAGTTTTTCTTTTTCATTTCCTTAGACTTTCTTAAGAGTTAAAAAAGTAAACATGTGTTCCATGATTTGAGGTCACTATAAGAAAGAATACTCTATATTAAGGTTGTCTTTCTGGAAGAAATAGTTAATTACATTTCCCAGGAACGCTGAGCATTCTTGGCTCTGGTTACCCAAGTTTTCAATATGGCTGAGGGCTGAACCCCACTACTGCGGTGGGGGGCACTTATAATAAGAGCCATGTTTAGTGGGCATGACACTTCCAAAATTTCTAGAGAGGTTAGTGTTTGTTTTCCTTTGGGCTAAAGACTTAATTTATTTAGTTATGCACTAACTTCATGGTTCTACAACTTGGAGTAGAAAAGAAAAAAGTGATTACATTCAGTAAAATGGACAAATATACCAGAATAAGAAATCCTGTTAAAATTTTGTATGTATTCCCCAAGGCATGAAATGCTATAATTATCATAATATACTGCCTCTCTCCTATTGCTGTGAAGTATAAAACACAGCAACTTACCTAACTTTAATTAGCTGTATTTAGTATTTTTTATGGCCCCTGAACATGGTGCTCAGATTACCATACATTAGCATATAATTTGCATACACATCTCAAGGTATTTGGTTTTATTGCCATTACCTTTTGTGGGGCCCTATTTCAGTAATGACTTTAATGGAATATAAAAAAGAGATTTCTGACTCAATTCACTTTACAATCTTGGGAGTTTTAGAACGGAAAGTTCCACGTTTAATATAAAATTCTTCAAAAGAAAATTTTTGTACTTTCTTAATGTAATCAATCGGCCTAGGTACTTATCTGGCAAATCCCTGCTAGGTGCCCCAATGAAAGCATTTACTTTCATTCTCAGCTCAATAAAGATCTGTTTTATAAGTAAGGTTTGGGGTATAAATTGCTTCATGTTTGCTTAAAAGAAAGTTGCACACACGATTTAATGAATCTTACCAGTCTATCAGCAGCTAAAGGCCCAGAGAAAGAAAAATAACAGCTGCAGCTAGAGAATTTGAAGAAAGGTCAGAGGTCAGTGCCTGCATCTGCATTCACTGGGAGACAGAGAGGAAAAATAAAGGGTCTCTCTTTGTTGCAAGTCAGCACTATTTTAGAAAGCGCAGATACCGACTTAATTACCAATGTTCCCTTTTGCTCTGGGGTGCTTTGGCGGGCTATAAATCAATACCTAAGGTCACATTGCTAAAAGCATGAAAAAAATCATCAGCCTTTCTCATGCTTGGGAGCATTGTTTTGTGCTTCTTCTTCAGCTTTTCTACAATTCGATATCATATGGAAACAGGGCTGGCGTTGTTACAGAGGGAACCAGAATTATGAAAACTGATGCGTAAAGCAGGCCTTTGAACTCCAGGCAACGCTTCAACTGTGTCAAATCTCCTGTCATTACTTGATTGTTGATTTAGTTTATTTTTAATCCTTCTACCTAATTCTTAAGACTAACTGCATAAGTAAATTTTACTGTGAATTATGTGCCAACTTGGAACAAAGCTAACAATTATTTTTTTCAATTCAAAAGTAATTTCAGTGTAATGTTTTTGGGGTTTCTTGCACATTTTTATTCATCTTTCTGTCAACATGCTATAAAAATTCCTACATCTGATTTTGACAAGTAGGGGAATGTTGCTCTGTTTAAAATGGGGGCTAGTCCTTTTATTGACAACTGTCTTTGTTAAACAAGAGAGACTACAACACCTGGTAGAGAAAACATGATTGCTCTATGTAATATGCAAAATAAAAATAGTTGTTTCAAGGTAAGATGGTCTTAAAATAACTCATTTTGATGGTCTGAAAGTGTCAAGAAGGAATCCTTTTTCAATTTGTATGCATCAAAGGAACTCTGAGATGTAGCTAAGGTCTGGTTCATAGGGCAGTCTGACCATATTTGCATGGGATGACGACCTCAGGATTTTGACCATTCCAATAACAGGATCCATCATGGATCAGACCAACCATGCAGAGGGGTGATTTGGTTATTAAGACAAATAAAGTAACTACATTGATTTTGCTGGGAGAAAAATGAACCACATAATAGATGTAACATCTTTAAATGTTGGAGTTTTATGGCTTGGACCATACATTTAGAGTATCTATAATAGTTTCACTTTCAATGTGCATTATATTTCTTAAATATTTTTGGAAATAAGTAAGGTGCAGATTATGGATATGTGAAAATAATACCAATAATTCCTGCAAACCATCCTCATTTCTCCATGGTTTTCTTCACAATGAAAAATAAATAAAATAAAATTAAAATAAAAAATAATTCTGATTTATTTTTTTCAGAACTGTTAAATTTGGTCCAACTTTCTATTTAACTTATAGCATCTAGACTGATCCTTATGAAGTTTCTTGCTTTTAAAGATTTCCAACTTAAAGAGTTCTACAATATGTATAAATGTCATCTGATCATTATTTCATTGAATCATATCATTTTGAGCAGGAATATCCCTTAGAAGTCATGTAGTTGAACTTCTTTTTTTAACTAGAGAAAAAAAAATGGGAAAAGGGGACCATCTCATTTTGCTGTGAGGACTCAGCTAAAAAGAATACTACTATTGGTAAGTAATTCATTCACAGGGAAATTTTCCAAAAAGTAATTTTCCAAAAAGTAGGGTGTAGGGTGGCAAGTGTTTACTTATCGGATTATCTCTACAAAGGGTTCCACTGATAATGTAAAAATTGCGACCTTTCCCCGAGTGGACAAAAGGAGATTTAACTTAAAATGAAATGGTAGCATATACTGTAATAGCAACCTTTATTTTCCCAGACTTCACCATCAGAGAAATGTGAAGTGGAAGGAAGAGTTTCATTTGCTATTCTCATGAAAATGGGAAATAGATGGAAAAGGCTGTTCATTCTGTTGCCACAGAGAGTTCTCCAGAATGAGCACACATATTATTATAACTGCTCAGATTGTAAAACCCAAGTCGTAATTGAAGGTACTGTCTGCCCTAAATACTGAGGGCAATCTGCCCCTGGCATCTAGCTACCCAGCCTGCCCTCAGGGATCCACTGAGCATATGCACATTCCATCAGCCAGAGTCTGCCAGCACATAATGCCTCTCTAGGGTTTCACCATTACCTGATTTGAATGCTGAGAAGATGCTCATAATTGCTTATTATGACATTAGACAAGAGAATTCAAGTCCCATTTGATTGTAATGAGTTTGTAGAGTCTCTGCCTTTTGTGGGTCCAATCACATACAGAAATGAACTTAAGGCATCTATATTGAAACAGAATTACACTTGAACAACTGAGCATGAGGCTTGGACCTTGTTCATTTACATTTTATTCTATCACTTTCTCCAGTCTGTTGATGGAAACAAAAATAATATCAATTATAAAATCTTTCAGCAGAGACACTCCAGTTTCTTTCCAAACTGGCATTCATTTTCCAAGGTTACCTCTGAAGCCATTCAGACTTACTGCCTCCACTTGGCAGGTAAACAAATGAAACGGTAAAGAAAAAAAGATGAAAATATTTCTTTAAAATGACATATGGAGTAAATGGCAGAATCACTCAATTTTACGTGTAGCTTAAAACTTAATAGAAGAAAGTAAATACGTTATGTCATAAGCAGATGTGTGCATTGAAAACACCTATTTAAAATTAGATGAAGGACCTCTGGTTATTCGAGCATAGAAAAAGTGTTTAAGAAGTTACCAGTAAACGGTCTCTATCCTCTTTTTGCAGGAAGGAATTTCAAAGAAGCCCCATTAAAGATAATCCAGAGCATGGCTACAAGAAAACCTGCAAAAAAAAAAAAAAAAGTAACAAGATCACATTTGATTTCCAAGTGAAAAACTAGGAACCATTTGAAGTGCTTAGGATTTCATCATTCTGTGCTCGGATAAAGTATCAGCACTTCCCATTTACTCACAGTAGTAACCAGATGGCTGAAGGAAGGAAACACGATGAATTGGATTCTAATGGAAGCCCACTGAGACCCCAGGGCTTTCCATTCAAAACCAAAGCTGAAACTATCCAGAATGTTTCAAGGGCAGATGTTACAGGGAAACGACTAGCAACGTACAGGTGCATTTGTGACCTTAAAGTATGCAGGCAAAAGTAGTATTAATTGTTTGCCCAATAGAATGGATTTTTTAAATATAAACTTTAAAATGCTATAGTGGCTGTTCTGAAAATAGCACTAACTGCTCTTAGTCTCAAACTGGCTCTGAGTTATTAAATAAACATCTATCTGATTGCCAGAAAAGCTATGAGTTGGGGTTCTCTTTTCGAGGAACCTCTACTAGCATTTTTAAAAGAATATAAAATATGTGTTTCTCTGTCTCTCCTACAAACTTTAGCTGGTCATTTCACTCTTACATGGAACGCTTAGGTATAAAAAGTAAAGTAACTGGACCAGAAATGGAATAAAGTTCTAGTTTTTTATCTGTCTCCAATTAACTAGTAGCCTTAGGCAAACTGTTCAATCTCTTAATTTGGTTTGATTCACACACATATGAAACACCCGGCTTTCAAGTTCAATGAAATGTTGACTGATATGCTCCATGTAACTAGGCTAGCTTTGCAATGTCAGGTTGAATATATTGCAAAGTTACTTTTCTATTATCTCCATTTTTTAAAAAATTTAATAACAATGATTCAAACCAACCAGCATCAAGCCAATAGTGTATTGAGTGCCAATTATTTGCCAGCCACCAAGCTAAAATGCTAGAAATACAAAGATGAATAAATGGGGCTGCCAGGTAGGAATTCAAAGCCTGATAAGGGAACTATCCACTCCCCAACTCCCAACAAATTACAGAGTACCTGCAGTGCCCATTTCATAAAGCTGTTTTGCAAGCAAAGGGACTGGACCGCACTCTTGTTTTCTCCACTTGCATCAGTCACGAACTTGGCAAGTCAATGCACATCTCTTAAACCTCAGTTTTCTCACCAGCACAAAAGTAATAATAGCAGTATGTAGCTTATGTTGATATGAGGCTTAAATGCCATAATTCAAATAAAATAATGAGTGCCGCACCTGATCGTAAGCACTAAATAAACATTAAACATTAATTATTATTACAATCAAAGAGGTAAGTGTAAAGTGTTTACATAATGTAGAGAGGAACATATAAAATGTTGTTTGATAATAATATAAAGGGGTTCACATATTATGTTGTTATAAATAAGACAATGAAATCGTTATGGGCTGAATTATATTCCCCCACCCAAATTTATATGTTGAAGCCATAACCCTCAGTATTTCAGAATGTGACTATATTTGAAGACAGGGCCTTTAAAGAGGTATTTTAAGGTTAAATGAGGTCATATGGGTGGGTCCCAATCGAATCTGACCGGTGTCCTTATAAGAAGAAGAAATGAGGACACACAGACACTGGGGATGTGCATGCCCAGCAAAAAAGACTCTGTGAGGACACAGAGAGAAAGTGGCCATCTGCAAGCCAAGGAGGGAGGCCTCAGGAGAAACCAAACCTGCCAACGCCTTGATCTTGGACTTCCCAGAACTCCAGAACTGTGAGAAAATAAATTTATGTTGTTTAAGCCACCCAGTTTGTGGTATTTTGTTATGGCAGCCAGAGTAAATGAATACAAAAAAGAAAGCATGTTAAATAACATAAATAAATGCTCACACAACACTGATTAAAAAGATATGTACATGTTGTCTTAAATATATTAGCTTCTGACCACATGTGCTTTTAAAAATTAGTTTTTTAAAATAAAATTGTATATGTACAGAGTAAGAAACATCCAAACAACTAAAGAGTATAAGACAAAAAGTTAGCTTTCGCTCTTCACTTCTATTAATTAATATTTGAAATGGATAGATAATATTATCAGTATATTTCTGGCCTGTATATGTGTGTGTGTGTGTGTGTGTGTGTGTATATATATATATATATATATATATATATATATATATATATACACATATACACATAGCAGGAATGTTTTATGTGATATATAGATGACCAATAGTTCATATTCCCTCAAGTGTGCACAACAGTTAACCCAGGGTCCTGATTCATCCATTACCACCAAAGAAGAAGAATATCCACGCCATTCTAGAAACCTGAGTCAGTTACAAGCAGGCCATCCACAGTGGTTTTTCAGATGGAACATGTGATACAACACTCAACACAGAGCCTCAGGAACAGTATGAGCTCAACAAGTATCTGTTAATTTGATATGCTTGATTAATGATACCTCACATAATAAGTTTTATAAAACCACATGCACATGGTTTCATTGAATATAATAAATTCTAATTTTTGATCAGGTCTATACATGAGCAGCTAGAACCTGAAATGATATTTATAGTATGGGGATTTGGCTCAACGCTCCTTCTTAGCACCTCATTTAGTTCATTTGACATATATTCATTCCTTCATTAATTCAGCACCAAATAAAAAAAAAAAGACCTTTCCTTTAAGTTTGTGCTGCTTCACAAGTGTCAGTGAATCTAAAAGTGAGGATGAACTTTACCTGACAGACAAAATCTTTGAACCAAAGCAATAATCCAGATTCAATTATAGTTTTCCTCCATTTCCAGAAGATTCTCTGCAGATTCCTAAGAAATAGCAGAAAGAGACAAGAATTATGGAGACTTTGTTTAATATATATAACTCCTGCATGCAGTGACTGTGTTGCACTGGGTGACTCCTTTATTCTATCTTCCTTTTGTGTTTGTAAGTGGGAATAATACTGTCTCAGGTTCCTAATAATAAGTTATTATCTCTTACAATTCTGTGTATTGGTCGGCTGGTTCTTTTGCTCATCCTGCCTGGGTTCTCTCAGGAGGCTGCATTCAACTGATGAGTCCTCTGGGGACTGGCCTCACGTGACCTCACCTGGGCTTACCTGAGTCACCTGGACCTCCCTCTCTCTGTCTGACAGTTGACTGGGGCTTTCAACTCTGTGATTCTCTTTTTTCCTTGTGGCTTCTCATCCTCCAGTACATGGTGGCAAAACTCTTTCATGAGGGTGAAGGCTTTATGTAAAAATGTCTTATTTAATATTTTGATAATTGTTCATTATGATTTGGCTTTGCCTTTTAATTTTATGGGTAAATATTAAGCGCAGGTCTGGTTACTGAAATATCTTAGGTAAGGAAATAGAATGATCAATAGACTCCCTTCACGGAGGGTGAAGAAACAAAGTTAAATACATAGGAATACATAGGAAGGACAGGAGACTATTAGCAAATTATCACAAAGACTTATTTCATAATATGACATGATGTTCAAGAAAGTCATTCAGAATATTAAGGTGATAACCTCCCCTAACTGCATGTACCAGTGTAGATACTTCAAGAGGAACCATCAGTTAGTGAAAATAAACATGCTAGGGGTTGACCCTAACTCTAAAATAATCACCAAGTATCCATGCATTCCTTGGCCATAGTTTTAATTTAAAACAGCACAAATTACAAAGAGCTAGTACTTGATAATAAGTCAGAAATAATGTTTCCTGAATTTCCATCAGATTTCACTAGATATGCATGCAATTACCACAGGTCTTCATGTTGGTACACCATTCTATAGTTCACCAATATCAGAATAATATGCTGGTGCGGTGATTCTTTTATGAAGTGCAAACTACCCAAGTTTGACTACCTGGAATTGTTGGCAACATCTCATAGATATTTGCAAGTGGCTATTTTGCTCAGTTTATATGTGTATCCGAAATAGGCATCTGTAGCACATTTGATGACCATGTTACCAAGAGATGAACCCTATTATAAATCATGATGACACAGCCCTTTTTATGGAGAGGGGACATATCATATCTTTTTGTGGAGTTGCTATCTCTCTGTTAGATGAGCTGGAAAGTTAAAATGAGAGACTTAGAAAAAAAGTTACATAAGACATACTTACACTCAAAAATTATTTGTTGTTTATTTAAAATTTAAGTTTAACTAGGCACTGTGTTCCTATCTGGACACTTACCTTCTATAAACTTGAAAACAGGAGACAATATATATATATATATATATATATATATATATATATATATATATATATATATATGTTACATCTTTATTGTCCAGGACATTCTTGGTGTTAGCCCTGAAAATTCCACATCCAGAGGACCACACCCCCAGACTTTCAAATCAGGATGGTCCGTCACTTTATCATCTATCTGATAAACTCTGATTCTTCAAAGACAGTGCCTGTATTTTCATTATTATTTGTATCCCCAGTGTTAGCCTAGTGTCTGTACTTAGTACATACATAGTAAAAGTTTCATGATGAATGAATGTATAAGAGCATAAGAGAAGTTTACTAGAGGGCAGAGTAAAGAAAAGGAAGAAGAGAAGGTCAACTCAAGCACTGAAACACACAGCAGATCTTTGGCCGAGCAGAGTAACGGGATTGGTCAGTCAGGTCTCAGAGGAGTAGCTTCTACCCTGCTGCACCTCAAAATCCTCTAGAAAGCTTTGTAAAAATACTAATACTTGGGCTTTACCAATTGAATGAAGTCTCTAGAGATATGGACCTAGCATCATATTTATTAAAAGCTCCCCCAGGCATTTCTAAAGTGGAGTCAGGGTTTAGAATCACTGGCTTAGGACTCTCAAGGTGGGCAAAAACCCTGCAGTGAAAGGACTCTGGAATAAACAAAAGGATAAAATTAAAAGACGTTGAGAAGTGGTATGATTCTAACATGCTTCTTAATAACCTCACTTGGATTACTTTCTTATTTTTATGGTTGTTCCTGCTGCCTCCTCTGATACGTAATTATCCTCCCAGTTATGTGAGTTCTTGGCTAATTTCTAGGGTCAAAGAAGCTGGGAGTCAGAGGACTGTTGTGGCTGAATGTGCCTACACTCTAGTGGGCATGGTGAACCTGTCTTCAAATAGTTGTTGAGAAAAACAAATAGCATCCAAGGCCAGATAAAGAAAATAGTGAACATTTGAAATTTTGTTAATATATCCAGAATACAGACTTGCTACTGGCAGGCTAAATAAACGTGTACAACACATGACCTTCAAAACCATTGATCTTAGAGGTTATAAACAATACCCTACTGACGGATTGGTCTGTGACTTTGGATTAAGAGATCCTGCCACGTATATTCCCCTTTGTAGTGCATTGCTGCCAATAAGAAAGACTACTTTAAAATATATACATATTGAACCAGGTTATATGTGATCATTAATCACAGACTGTCCTCAGGACTACTGTCATAAATACTGCATCTGCATAAAATTCCCTGCTGAAATTACCTTGCCACCTTTACAGCCTTCTGTGAAAAAGCAGACATATTTGGAGGAAAGAGGAAGTAAAAAGACACAGAGAAAGGAAACAAAGAAGAGGAAGTGTGCTGCATTTTAAATTTTATTTTACATTATTTCAATTTTTAAAAATTATTTTTAAATTATTTGAAATATTATTCACAATTTAAAATTGCTCTTAAATGTGCTAACACTATCTGATGGTGATATTAAACATGATCCTTTAACTTAAGTTTTTATATTTTTGTATTTCTCCATTACCACGTATGTCTTCATAGGGCAAATCCATATTTTATGACTCTGGTAACATACAAAACAACAAATAGAAAATTAAGCACAGTGTCTGGAAAGGGGCCCGGAAGCTGAAGCTTCATTAAAACATCACAGTAAATTTACCCTGGTCCACCAGCGTCATATTGGGAGATATAAACAATATTTCTTTCTTCCTGTTTATTGTTTTCAAAATGACATTAAGTTATATAGGAATATAAAATTCTAATGATACAGACTTGCAAAAATAAAAATTGAAAGGTTTTTTTCATTGCCCTGCATGTTATTCTCTGAGGTTATTGCTTTTAGCACTTAGTATGTGAAATGTACCCATTTTTAAGGGCTTTCACATAGTTACTTGAAATTTATTTTCTTTTTAAACTCTCATATATATATATTTTTTTCTGTTTTGAAAATATTTATTTCTTGACTGACAGATTGGTTTATTATATTGGTGCTATAAGTGATTCTTTTTTTTAAATTTTTTTATTGTTAGTTTCAGGTGTACAGAACAATGCAATAGTTATCCTTTTCACGCTTACAAAGTAACAACCCTCCATTGATTCCATTCCCACTCTCTGCTCCATGTCCCGTGACTATATAAATATTTCTTAGGGGGCCAGATGGACTCATGTCCTGTTGGGGAGACCACTTCATAGTCAGTGTAGAGACCTGACCACTGCACTGTATTTCTGAAGATGATGTTGAATAATATTGTATGTCAACTGTAATCACATATATATGTTTAACAAGTGTTCAGAAAAGTACATACATGCTGTCAACCCTTGATTATCAAAGACTGTCATTTCAATTTGTGGGTTCCCTGGGTTGTTCCCTTATTTATCTTCTCCTTTAGGTGTGCACCTGATTTGGGAAACTTAGGTCTGTTAATACCACTAATCAATGATAAAATGGGCAACTCAGGAATCAGAGCTAAGTTTGAATCCCTGCTCAGCAATTTAATAATTATATAACTTAATTATTAATTATCTATACTACTCAACTATTTTGAATTTTCCTTAACTGCTTAACAATTTTCAAGTTCTCCATTCAAAACCAGGATAATAATGATAACCAGCTAACAGGGTTGTTGCCAGGATTAAATGAGATGGTGCATGTAAGCAGCTCAGCATGTCCTGGGACATCACATGTGCAATAAACATGACAAACCATTATTATATCCCCTACCAGGTCATCATCACCATTGCTGGGTTCATTTTCGTTATCAGGGAGTGGCTAAAGAACAGGAGGTTATACAAAATTAAATAGGAATTTTCACTAATTACTAGTAACTAGCTAGGTGCTTTGTGATGGAAGAGTTAGAAATTATTGACTGCGGTGAAATAGGGTGCCCTGTGGAAAATTATCTGCCAGGTAACCTCCAAGAACACCAACTTGCAGGACGCTGTCCTCAGGATCACATAACAGAGAGACTCATAGACTAAATGATCACACAACTTATTAAATCAATTTAAAACATACAGTAAGCGCAAGGGGAAGAAACAGGGTGTTGATAATCTTGGGGTAGTGTGCAAGTGGGACAGAAGGGTCGCACTATCTGAATCCCAGGTATGTGATGTTCATATGTCCTGTATCTCTACCACATCAGCCTTCCTTGTGGATGTAACTGCAAGGAGTAGAGCAGAGATTTGTGCCAAGGGGCTCAGCAGATGGAAGATGCCAGGAGCCAACACACACCCGTACTTTCCAAAAGATACAGGGCAGGTCTATCAGGGCAATAGCTGTGCCTTGCCAATTAGCCTAATGATCAGCTATAATTTATCTGTATTTCTCTGACAAAGGACACTTGGGGCCAGAATGTGTGTCACCCATGGGTGGTTGATTTAAGACCTCATAAATATTTATTGCCTCCGTGGCTGTTCCATCGCTTCTTGTCCACCTTCAGCACACATAAGCTTACTTACTTTATCCACGTCTAGCATGTCTTCCAAGTTACTTCCTCCTTTACTTATTTATCCTTCTAATTTGTTTTTCTTATTTTCTACGGAAGAATTGAATATTCTTAAATCACCAAGAAACCCTCATTACCCAGGGTTAATACTGTTGCGCTAGAGTGGAGTTGTAACTGCTCTCAAACCAGTTCACCTGGATTCAAAGCCCAGCCCCACTGCTTACTAGCTGTGTAAATGTAAGTTCCTTCATCTTTCTGGGCTTCCGTTTTCTTCTTTGAAAAATATGGATGATGATGATACTAATAATCTCTACCTGATAAGGTGGTTGTATTAATTAAATGAGTTATTCAACTAAAGCGTTTGAAGCAGTGCCTGGCACTTAGTTAGGACTCAGTAAGTATCAGCTCTTACGCTTTCCCGCCCTTTGGACACAATGTTCTTGGCTGGAGGCCTGACCTGGGGGACTGGGAGGAGATGTCAGTGTGTTTATGAGGGAAAAAAAATAAGTCTTTCCATTTACAGAGAGCTTGCAACTTACAAAGAATGTGTAAGGAAATGATCATTTTAAGATTTCAAAACAACTCTATGAACAGGTACCATGGCCTCCATCACACAGACCATGAGCCTGAAGCTCAGGGGGTGACTGGCTTACTCAGAGGCACATGGTTATTATGTATCAGGTTGTGGCCTGAATCCAGGTCTCTCCACTCTGCTTGCAGCGCTCTGTCCACCTCAATAGAGCTGCCATGCCCAAGGGGCTGCCTGAAAAATAAAGGGCCTCCCTTCCCACCACTTCTTTCCTCCACACACTTAGACTAATGTATGAAAACTACACAGTCAAAGGGAAGACTTAAAAATTGTTCTCCCCAACTCATAACATAGTGATTGATTTATATTATTGCATGTATGCCTTATAATTACTCATCTAAAATCATGTTCTGGAGTAAAGTGTCAATAGTTGATACAGCTGGGAGGTTAGAAGGGTGGAGAAGATGGGTTCCAGGAAGGGCAGTCTGGTTTTATCATTTGTCCTAGGATTGCTATAAATTGTTTTATGTAAACAGGTATCACTCTGCCTTAGTTTTAGGTGTAATCTATAACACCATGCATTGTCATATGTAATACTTGATTATAACTCAATCTCTTTATTTAAAAATAATTTGACAATGTAAACAAAATATAAGCACAACAGAGAAAATATTTACACATCTCTTTAATCCATTTTCACAGATACAAGTGTGGGCCCGGGAAAAACATCAAGCTTTCACCTTGTCTCTCCCTTTGCCCTCTGTAGAGGCATTGTATTGAGTCAATTGTCAGCAGCTGCAATTAGTGGGGAAAATACATTAATATAAAGAAATGCTGAGCAAGTAAAAGAAAACCAAGTGGAAAAAAATAAAGTGACTGTTGACGGAGGATAGAATTCAATGTGCACCCCCACCCTTACTCCCACTCCCCGGCTCAATCCCCACACCAACAAAGAGCAAAGCAAAATTAAACTACCTACCAAGCCGTACTTCCATTCTCTGACATTTGGCCAACTTGGAAAATGGCCGCATATCGGAAGGGCTGTCTTTTCTGTACTTACAAAGTGCATTCTTTCAAGTGCCCTGGTAGATTCAAGGATTATTTATTTTTAGACATCAAATCGTTAAACACACCCTGACAGACAGAGCCCCACATTCACTGGGCTCCAGTGCCACCCATACCCCAGTCATAACTATTTGTATGAGGAATTGAAATGGAATTTTCTCCTCAGGAATTTTAAGGTCTTTACAATTAAATAAGTTATATTAAATGAAAACAACAACAACAACAACAAAACCATGGACACTTTAATTTGTAAACTGCCCCACTTTCCTTTAGTCATCAGAATACCCCTGAGGCTGCCACAAGGAACAATCTATCATCTCCAGAGGACCTACATCTGTTGTGGGAAGGATGAGACCACGTGAGGCTAGCACTGATTGAAGGCAATGGGGGCCTATTCCTGGGTCTTGTAGTGAGGTAAGAATTTAGGAACTTTGTCATCAGTTTCTCTCAGGATCCAGAAACTACTTGCCCTTCATATATTTTGATGTGTTTCCCTATTCCTGAATTCCTGAGCAAACTTTAGATCTTACTCTCTCTTCTGTCAATACAAGTAAACCTCTAACCTAAAATAATCATGGTTTTCTTTTGTTTTAATGCTTTATAATATGGTGATATATATATATATATATATATATATATATATATATATATATATATATATATATCGGCACGTCTGAAATCCATAGGGCATGCCACTGGGAAAGGCAGGCTTGAACTCCTGGGCACGCACAGGAGGTGAAATTCCACAGGTAGAATTTCTTCCTCAGTTCTGCTTTTAAGGCCTACACTGATTGAATCAGGACCCTCAGGTTATCATCCCCCTTAATTAAAATCAACTGATTATGGACTTTAATCATATATACCAACGACCTTCACAACAATACCTAGATTAGTTTTTAGTTGAATAACTGACAACTATGGCCACAAAATATATCTGCCAGGCATTATTCTAAGGAGTTCATATATTTGCTCATTTATTAACCTGACATCAATCCTATGAGGAAATGAAGCACAGAGTAGTGGAGTAAATTGTTCAAGATGGTATAACAAATAAATACTGAACCCTCATTCAAGCCCATGTGGTCTGGTTCCAGAGACTATGTGTCAACCATGATTTTACTAATTTTCTGTAGTGTAAATCTTCCCAGGTACTTTTAACAATATTTTCTAGAATGTTCAGTATTGTTTAGTCAAGGGCAAATTGCTTTTCCTATTAAAATTTCTCTTATCATACTCCAGAATACATTCCAATTCCTTTGTTTGCAATGTTATTTTTCGTTAGGGTCATAATGTTTCTGAGAATTAGGGTTGTAATTATCCTCATAATTATTAATTATATATATATATATATATATATAATTATTACTTATATATATTTACACATATAAATTTCTCTATCTAGTAATAAGTAATTTTGTTTAACCCTCATTGACAACAACTATATTTATAATCTATTGTATAATCCATTTCATAGATGGGACCACAAAGCCTCAAATAATTCAAAGGTGTTCCTAAACTGACAGACCTAGCAGCAGAGCTAGAAATGATACTTCGTGTCTTCAAAAAGAAGTTATTCTATGAACCAGATAAAGTTTCTGTTTGTTGCTTGGAAATGCAAGTGGGCAGTGGAAACAAGAATTTACAAAGAAAAAGAAAGGCAACTAGGACCCAAGTTCACAAATGGTCTGTAAATTATTTGAGAATGTAATCATTTTATACAGAATTTTTTTTCCATTAGTAATTGCTGAAAAGAAAAATCTTTCATTTATGTCAAGACACAGTGGCGGTTTGAAGGAAATGTTGACGGCCACACTTGCCATGGTTTTCCAAGCTGTCATGGATGTGAGGAGATGGGGTGTAGTGGCCCGTCCTGCTGACCTTCACAAGCCCAAAAGAAAAAGACCTGAGCAGGCAGGTGTGAGCGCTCCTGCATATGCTTACCAACCAGAGAGAACTGCATTTACACACTGCCACATTGATTGCTGTTAAAAATCCCAGCAACGTCCCAGCTGCCTCACCCTGGGGTACACACACCGCTGAGAAGACTTGTTTGCAGGATGTCACCCACCACCCCCCAACCTATCACTTAGAAGACTTGTCACCTCCTCTTGTCCCCCGCTGAATCCTCTATGAGGAACACTTCATTCTCGATTGCTGCTTTAGGAGATTGAAGAATAAAATAAAACTGCCATGGCAAAGGTGCAGCTCGTAACTTATAAAATTTCTTCCACTAAATAGCCTCTTGCGCATTTTTTATTTCTTTCTTTCAAAATGATTTCATATTATTAAATATTTTAAATACATAAATCTAAAGTAACAGATATTTATGTACCTACCACTGAGTTTAAACAGATATGAGCATATTTTGGCTTATTTGCTTTAAAATGTTTGAAAACTATAAAACATTACAGAATTAGCTAAAGCCTTACTCCCTACATTTTCCTCTCCCTTGTTCCCTAGACATAACTATTATCTTGAAGTTGCTGTGTATCATTCTCTTCCATGTGTCTGTGCTCATGCTACTATTCAGTCTGTCAGTCTATCTATCCATCTATCATCTATCTGCCCACATGATTCTGAGTCTTAACTTTTTATATTTTCCATTGGAAATTTTCACTAAATTGAATTAAATTTAAAAACTTGGTAATCTACTAGAAATGGCATTGCATTTATAGACTAATTCTGGGAGCATTCCCTTCTTTATGATGACATCGAAACTACCCCTCTTCACATAGTACACCCTCTATTATTTAGGCTTTCTTTCTGACCATCAATAAAGTTTCATAACTAATTGTTATGAATTTATATATCTACTGTTGGGTTTATTTCTATATGCTTCTATGTTTTTCTATTTAAAAACTACCTTTTAACTGTTTATTTTGAAATAATCATAGAGTCACAAGAAGTTGCAAAAATAGTTCAGAGAGGTCTCGTGTACCCACCATCCAGTTGCACCCAATAGTAATATCTTTCATAACTATCAAACAGCATCAAAATCAGGAAATTCACATTGGTTCAACTGCAGACCTTATTTGGACTTCACCAGTTGCACATGCACGTGTGTATGTGTGTAAGTGACCTCTATACAGTTTTATCACATGCGTAGATTAATCAACACCACCACAGTCAAGATATGAGTATAGAACTGTTCTATCACCAAACAGATCCATTATTCTATCCCTGTATAATGATAAACTATCCCCCCATCCTAACAACTGACAATTATTACCGTGTTCTCTGTATAATTTTGTCATTTTTAATGTATGTAATCATTTGGAGATTGGTTTTGTTCACCCAGCATAATTCCCTTGAAATCCAGTTTTAGTGTATATCAATATTTTATCTCTTTTTATTGCTAAGCAGTATTCCACGGTGAGAATGTACCACTGATTGTTGAACCATTCACACACTGTAGGACATTTGTGTTGTTTCCAGTTTGGGGTTATTATGAATGAAGCCACTATAAATATCTGTGTACATGTTTTTATATGAACATGAGTTTTATTTCTCCGGGAGAAATGCTCAGGGGTGCAAGACTATGTTACATGGTAGTCACGAATATAATTTTTAAGAAACTTCCCTTCTCTTTGTAGTGACTATTCCATTTACCATCTCACCAGCAAGTCATGAGAGATTCAGTGTCTCTACATCCTCACCAGCATTTGTTCTTTTTCACTTTTTCTTTTATTTTAGTCATTCTTACATGTATGAGGTGATATCTCATTATGGTTTTAATTTTCATTTCTCTAATGGCTAATGATGTTGAACACCCTTTCATGCATGGTTGCCAACTGTACAGCCTCTTGAGTGAAAAAATCTGTCCAGAGATGTTATGCTTTCTAGTTAGATTGTTTGTTTTACTATTTAGTTTTGAGATTTAAAAAATATATTTAGATATGGGCCATTTGTCAGATACGTGGTTTGCAAGTATTTTCTGTAGCTTGTTTTTTCATTTTCCTCACAGGGTCTTTTACAATGAAAAAAGGTTTTTTATTATTTAAATTTTGATGGGATTCAACGTATCAATTTCTCTTTTTATGGAGTCAAACAACTCTCTTCCTAGGGTTAGTTCTCAAAAATTTTCTCCTAATTTTTTCTAACAGTTTCATAGTTTCATATTTTAAATTAAGCTTGTGATCTATTTTGAGTTCATTTTTTAATCAGGTGTGAGGATTAGGTTGAAGCTCATTTTTCTTGTTGTTGTTCTGGATGTCCAATAGCTCTAGAATCATTTATTGAGAAAGCTATCTTCTGTCCATTGAATGTCTTTTGAACTTTAGTCAAAAATTAGCTAAGTATATTTTTTGTGGGTCTATTTCTGGGTTCTCTAGTTCCATTGCCAGATGGGTCTATCCCTTTACTAATACTACATTGTCTTGATTACTGTAGCTATGTAGGAAGCCTTAACATTGCCTAGGTGATTCTTCCCACTTTGTTCTTCCTGTTCAAAGTAATGTTAGCTCTTCTAGGTTTTGTGCCATTCCACATAAAGTTTAAGAATAAGGTTGTCTATGTCCAAAGCAACCTTGCAGGGATATTGATAGGAATTGTGTTCAATCTATAAAACATGCTGGGAAGAACTGATGTCTTTACCATGTTGAGTCTTCTAGTCCATTAACACAGTATGTTTCTCCATTTATTTTGGTCTTCTTTGATTTCTTTCATAATTTTTTTTTCATTTTTGACAGGCTGGCTGTACAAAAAAATTGACTGTTTTTATCTGATTCTTCTTTCTGACAGATATTGGGCACCCAAGATTTTCAACCTACATTATAGGCAGGTAGTGTGTTTATGGTGAAAGGAGAGGAAACAGGATGGAGTCACAGAAACAATGTCAATTTCTAGGGAGTTGGCAGGAATTCAGATTTATTTTGAACTCCATCTTGGGTAAGTCCAATAATCTGTTTCTTTCATTTCCTCTTTTGGAAAGTGAAGGTAATAATAAAGTTTCCCACCAAGGATAGTTGTAAAGATTAAATGAGATTACACATTTAACATTTAGAATAGGGCTTGGTGCACAGTAAACACTCACATAATCAATCTCATTATTTATTGACATGCTATTTTAATTATAATTGTTATTGTTGTTATTTTCCAAGCATTTTACATAGGTTACAACACAGCAATCTCGTGAGGTGAACCATGTTGTCAGTGTTGAGAAAACTGAGACCTAGACATGGAAATAGAAAGTGAAAGATCACCTTTCCAACCTGGCAGGCTTCAAAGCCCCTTCCCTCCCCCCAGCATTCTCAGCCCTAGTTTTATAACCTATGTATTGAAGAGTAGGAACTTGTATCTGGTATCTCTATAGTCCTTCAGAGCTCCAGACCAGCAGATGAGATGATAAGGTCTCCAAGAAAGAAAGTGGTTCCTTCTCTGTGCTGTACAAAACAGTCAGGAATAGGAAGTTATTCTATGACGCCTCACTCTTGTGTCTGCAATTGCACTTTAAATCCCTTTCCCTTTGTTTGGTACTTGAAGATAGCTTATTCCCACTCTCAATGTAATTTCCTACCGTTCACTGTGGAAGTTGTAATGTCTTTTACAGTAAGCCTTAAATCACTTGTCATTTGAGGACAAATGGAAGGGCAGTAAGAAACAAAGGAGAGAGGCTGGTGTGAAAGGGTGAGAGAGTACATATGCAAGAAATAGGATGAGAATATGACATTTTTCTAAATTAAAGATGATTCATATTTTACATTAGGAAGATTTCAATTTGTGCAAGATGTACCTCGTATTCTCTCTCATCCTCAAGATGCTGAATTAGGCACACTTTAAGTCCTTACAGTAGAAAAGAGTCTGGCATTTCACCTTCTGGAATATTTACTAGAAGTTGGTCCAAAGTATGCTTTAAACCATGCAGGGAACAAAATATTACAGTGTGTGGAATCTCTGTCCCTGCTATCTTCTCACTTCCTGAAACTGTGGACACTCGCTAATAATAGCCTCTAAATTGTAGACCCTCTGCCTCTAATATCTGCTATTCATTAATTCTGAGTTAGGGAGATACAGAAACATTTGGGCAGCAGAAAGTATTTTGGAGACAGTACTATAGGATATTGAGTCAGAATAGAAGTGAGAACACAGAGTGTATACATAAAAGAAGAAAATGTAGGAGCTATATTACCCTAGTTGGTATAACACCTGCTGATTTAACAGGTATTCAGTGGCTTACCCAAAAGGAAGTTGATTATTTACTCACGTATAGTCAAAAATAATTATTTTTGAATAGCAGATCACCATGCACATGGCTATTTAGGTATCCAGGCACTGTCTACTTAGTGGATCCACCCTCTTTTAGGTCTTTGAAATTCTATGAATTCTGCCAACAGACGGAGGATTGTGTGTGACATCGTAACTCCATTCACATCCTCTGAGCAGCGAACTAGTCACATGGCAACTGCTGAAGAAGTAGAGAAATATGATCTACTATGTACCCAGAAAGAACAGAAATGGGTTTGGGTATTTACCCAATAGTCCCTGCCACAGTGATGTGGAAGTTAGTCTGAATGCTTGGCAGTTACACAAACCCATTTTCTAGGACACCAGGAGGTCAGAATTCGATCCAGAAAGTATATTGAAGATGCCATTGTGATTCACAGAAAAACTCTAGCCCTGAACAAGGTGTTTTATTAAAATATTCTTACTTTTTATATCTGTTAAACATATTGAGGTCTTAGATTTCACAGTGTTAATTCCAAATATCTTTGGATGTTGGCTTCTCATCTTCATCCAAGACTCACTTTAAATAAAACAACCTCAAAGACGCTTTTTTTCACATTACTTTTTATAAAAGTTTTCCCTACTACCCACTCAAACTCTAAAACATTACCCTATTTTACTCCTTTTATAGAATTATCTGGATATGAGATTACTACATCTGTGACATTTATTTTCTTCCTTTCCTACTGGCGTATAATCTCCATGAAATTATGGGCCCTCTCTGTTTTATACACTGGCACTAGTATTTCTTCAATAAATACTTGTTAAATGAATTAATTAAATATATTTGTCTATCTATACAACTAGAAAAATTCCATTTTGTATGAGTGTGGAAGTAAGCAGAAAGCTATACATACAGTTATAGTCATTCCAACTCCTAAGAAATACCAGTGGTATATTAATTCATCAATACTTTTAAAAATACATTTTCCATTTAGCTCTTTCACCATTATCCATGCCATTCTAACGCAATTCAAAGAGAGTTCTTTAGAATTCTCTGTGTCCAATATGTCCACCTGAGGTCAGAAAAGTGACAACATTCAAACAATTGAAGAACATACCCAAAAAGGTTATACTATGGGTAAGATAGTGTAACTATAGTGAAGTTAAAAAGAATGTGAAATAAAATAAACAAGATTTGTTCTTTCCAAATTAGGTCAATAACAAATAACTCAGCATATCAATATCCATTCTATTAATACAAAATCTGTAAATAGTAATAATATTGCAATCTTTATTGCAAGGCTACAAATGTGACATTTTTAACAGAAAAATAAAACATATGTATGTGGCAATCAACAAATATAACTAGCAATAAAAAATTTAGATGTGAATATTTAGATTATTATATATTTAACTTAAGAAACAAACAGATTTTGTTGATGGATTCACAGACAGAATTCCAGGATTGGGGGAAGAAAACAAAAAAACAAAAAAAAACTCTGGTCTATTTAGTCTAGAACTAGTTTAGCCTATTGCCTTTGGGGGAAGCACAATCAATCTAAGGTTATAGAATCTCCTCTTCTTTAAGACATTGAGGCCTCTAATATAATTTTATTTTATCAAATGAACAAAGGAACTGTGTAAATGGATATCTTATATTTATCTCCAACACCAAGATTCCTCTCTCTCTCTCTCTCTCTCTCTCTCTCTCTCTCTCTCTCTCTCTCTCTCTCTCTCTCTCTCTCTCTCTCCTAGAGAATTCAATAGATGCCTACCACAGGCTTTACATTGTCACTTTATTTACATTTTCCTGCTTGTACAGGACTACTAATCATCCCAAATAGTATTGGCAGGTACGTATGTGTTATGGAGTGCCTAAAGTAAACCTTGGATTGTAGCTTCGTTATGCTCGTGTGACATCCGTTTTATCAGCTCCGAGGACTGAGTTCAAGATGAGTAATGGTATGTTACTGAGGATTCTCTTCCACAAACTTGGTTCTGCTGTTTCCACAGACACCAAGTGCAGTACACTCTCCTGGCTTGTCATCAGATTTCCTTTCCCAGTGGAATGTCTCAGCAGCACAGCTACAGCCCTGCTTTTTAAAGCCAAGCATTGAATTCAGGTTCCAACCGCCTGCCAACTCAATGTCTCATTGATTTTCCTTTATTGTTTCCAAATATATTGTGTAGATAAATGAGTGGTGGACAGGATTTTTAAAGTTTGTATAAGGATTTAGTAAAGATTAAAATAAAATGTTTGGGCATTCATACATTGCTTATCAACTCTTTTTGGAAGCCAATGGGAAACCATCCAACAAGAGTTTTATATCCTTGCTCACATTTTCTGCTCTAAGTTAAGTGAAAATAGCATGTAGTTCTACTTCAGTACTTATATGTTTTCAATTTTGATCATAGTCAGAAACTGCTTTAACAAGCAACTTTGGGAAGCAAACAGGTAAATCAAACCCAATTTGGAATTTTGAAAAACCGTGTGCTCTGGATTATAAATATAGGCACACTCCATTTTGTCCAAAATGGTCTACATGACCAAAGTGCACAGGGTGAGACTGAAAGCAATGGTTCAGATGTGAGTCTTGGTTTTACAAGTGATTTGTCTTAAAAATCTGAGTGAGGACCGGCTAAGTGGCTCAGTTGGTTATGAGCTCGCTCAAGAATGCAAGCTCTGAGCAACAGCGGTTTGATGCCCGGCCTGAGCTGAGCTGCTGCTGAGCTGCCAACAGGTGGCAGGATGGCTCAGCTAAAAAAAAAAAAAAAATCTGAGTGGATGCCCTGGTGCTTTCATTGGTTCTTTAATTGACAAAATGTATATACTCTGGCTAACAATTTTCTCAAAAATAAATAAATAAATAATAAATAAATAAATAACTGTTTTATGAATAGAAAAAACATTAGGAAATTGGTGGTAGTTTGTGACTTTTTCTGGGACCTCCCTTCAAATGCAGATAGATCTCAAGGGATTCACATTATAAATACATATTATCTGTAAGACGCTATTATCCATATGAATCAAATTCCTAAGTGCCTAAGTTGACTGACTAACGACGCAGCAAAAAATAAAATTAGGTCTGTTATATCAGAAAATGGATCTATATTATCTTTGTGGAAACTTCTCAGACAATTTGAGTTTCTTACTCTTTGCTCCCCTGGATTCTGCTGGCCATCAAACAATACCCAGAAATGTCTTCCTCAAACCCTGTATTATTATAGCATTCCCTGATCACACACCTTTCGGGAGTTCTCTAATATGTATTGTATCAAACTTACATTTAAAGGTTCAATGCCAGCAGTGCTCCTTCTTTCTTAATACCTACTAACTGGATTTTATATATTGTTGAGGTATGTTGTTGGCTATGTTTCCCTAAGTTCAGCCATGTGTGATTTTCATAAGATTTTCCTAAAGGTCAATGGGGTGTTATTTATTGGCTGATCTCTCAATAATAAATGTGCTGGCATCTAAAAATCACATAAAATCATGTCAAGCTAAACCTTGGATATACATACCACTACATAAATACATAAATGCTTTATGTAATCTATGTAGGCAAATATAATAACTAGTTATAATATAGTAGCTACCATTTATTGAGCCTTTAGTCTATAAAAGACATGGAGCTAAAATTTATAAGTATAACCTCATTTTACTCTTATACTAGCCCAAAGAGGCAAGGTCATTATGATTTCTGCTTGAAAGATGAGTAAAACTTGATTCAGAGTGGCTAAGGGCCTTGCCCCAAGTTGCAAAACCTATAAAGATAGGACTCAACTTAAGCCCTTATTTCCAAGGACCATTTGCACTTAGCTGTGTGACACCGATAGCCCTTACTATGCAAAACCAGGGATTTGGGAGATGGCGCAACATCCTAATTATCCCTGATCAGACCCCAGCTACCTAACATCCTGCATGTCTTTATATACACTGACTACCTGAACAGTGACATTCCAGACTGACAAGACATGTTTAATGGATCCAGACATATCCAGTACTATGGACACAAGCCACACCCTCAGAACCTTTGAGTGTGCCAGCCCTATGTAGCAAACAGGAGAATGTTGAGCTTTTTTAGGATTTGGAAGGCCATCTCTACCTTTCATCAATCTATACAAAATCCTTTGATTGTTTCTCTCAAAAGTCCAGGTATCTATGCTTTTTCCCATAATCAGCCCAATAATTTAATGCCGAACCATCAAGTCGTAAAGTGAAAAGCCATATGGATTAATTTCCAAGTAGTCACAGGAATAATTGAAAACAGTTGTCAGTGATCGTTTATCTTTTTAAAAAGTATACATTTCTGAGAATATCTTACTTTAAATGTTATTCAAAAATTTTAAGTAATTTCTACAATGAAGGTGTTTTGTTTTATTTTAAATTCTACAATATAAACTTGTGTTAACTTTTTGGAACTTAAGGCCACAGAATAATTTATGAAGTATGTACATACTTTTGAGTTTGTTACAGGGATGATTTTTGGTAGCATCTGCTTATGATTTTCACAATTTTTATTTAGTTCTGGACAATGCCATGTTGCTGTCTCAAAATCCAAACAATGAATTATTTGTTTTATCTGAGAATAATGAGGCTGCTAGTTGTGTTTACAATAAAATATATGAATAAATATATAACATGTATTAACAAGTTAATAACTATATGATTAAGATTTGCTAGGTTCTGGGTAAAGCCCAGGATCATTATTAACTTATTATAAGGTATTCACATCAACGAACTAACAGACAAAGTTCATTTTATTCACAGGCATGACTTGGGTTATTTGTCCTGTTGGATATAAACTTTCTCCTCCTTTAGACAAAACTTTAAAGTCAGTCACCTATTCAAATTTCATATGGCAAAAACTCATTAGATATTATTTTTTAGTTTTGATAGTATAAATGTGTTTTCTCCTTATAATACCAATTGGTTATCAAGGAGAGGAACTTATCTTTATATTATTTTGTTGGAACCCACTCAACAGTTTTGATGCTGTTTCTAATTTTAACTAGGACATGCAAAATCATGCAATGCAAACTAAGCTGTATTTAGCTAAAATGCTAAAACACATCTGGGTGCAAAACTAAAGGTTTTAGTTTGATTATTATTGGTCATGAATTTCATATACTCTGCAGCCTCTTATGGAATTTGTATTACAGACTTTGTTCATGCTCACTTTACCCAGAAATATACTTATTATAAATGTTGGACTGTGCAAAGCAGAATCATGATGACTCTCGGGTGTTTGCTACAATGGCCTTTCCTCAGTTTTATGGATTTAAGTTTCCTATTTATACACAGCATGCATGTTGACAGTTTTCTTTCACGAATCCAAGCAGCACTCAAAGAGGATCCAGAATTAGGGAACATATTTCTTCACTACCTCTATTTTTACTTCATTGTTCTCTGGTCAGTGGTGTTCCAAGTGCATAGTCCTTCAACCATCCGACATCTAATCAAAGGACTAAATGGTAGCTTTTAGGGCAGTTCACAGATTGTAGCACATTATAGGCAAAATTGGCTTACTTTAATTTTTTTTAATGTGCCAATAATAACAAAGAATAACTTAAGGAGAAATGATTGCATTTTGTTCCTTTTCTTTCCGTTTTTGCTCATGTGCACTCTTACTAATTTTGATTTTAAAGAAAAATCTTAATTGTACATATATGTTTATTATTTTAAACTGCTTTTCTGAAAGAAAAGCAGTTTAAACTGACAATGTTCTCACATACCAATATGTCAGGAACTCTCAAAAGAGAGTTCTGGTTAAAGTTTTCTAAGAACTATTTCAACATACTGAAGAATGGAAGCACATACACATATTGAAAGGGGAATACCAAGCAACGATTCATTTCTATTTTACTCTAGCAAATGTCATGGGAAAACATCAACTAATTCTCAGACAATAAAGCCTGGTGTATCAAAGTGTTGAAAAACTAAAACTATAAAGAAGTCACAAATTTGCAAAACAAATGAGAAATAACTGCTCAAACGATTAAGTGGCATAGGAGAAAATGTTGAAGACCAGTTTATTATGTGTATCTAGCAGCAATTTGAAATGATTAGATCCAAAATACATTTCTGAGATTAAAGCTTCTAAGATTCTGAGAACACATGTAAAGGCACATTTGCTGCTGTGTTATGCTCCACAAAATACCAAACCCAATGCCAGAAGCAAATCACATCTTTACAAAATTAAGCAACAATGGACTTTTCACCAAAAGTAAAATTTTCCCAAAGAACTATTTTGAATTACTTCACTAATGTTTAAAGTTTTAGTCCATCCCTCATAGAATACCTCTTTTCAAAACATGGTTCAATTTTTTGCACAAGGAGTAAATGATAAGCATGGGATTTTGTATTCACTGCAAGATGCACCCCACACATGACACACCTACCACAATGGAGGAAAAGTGTGCTGTGATGTCAGTGATGACCAGAGTGCCACCAGGAAGGCAGTCATCACATTGTGTGCTAACCTGCAGTATATTCTCCAGAGTGTCAAAATGTCCAAGATTTGTGTCATAGGTAAAAGTAGATCATATCCTAAAACTTCAGAAAATGTACAAGGACAAGGGGGAAAATCAATTGTTTCTATTGGATTACTCTTTCTATCTCTATGTGATTAAATGGGCACAGTATTCTTGTGTGGATGTGGAGTAAATGTCAATTTCTTCTATGCTGTAAATAAATACCTTGCTAATTGCAGAGCACTACAAACTATAGAACCAAATATTTCAAACTGGCACAAACAAGAAAGAGAATAACAAAGCTATGGTTGAATAAACACACTGGAGTCTGGAGTGTGGTGTTTTTCTTTCTCTGTCAGAATATCTGTATGTATATATATATATATATATATATATATATATATATATATATATTCCCATAATATTTTACTGTTTCTCTCCTTTTAATGCAAGGCAGATACCTATAGCTTGTAACACACGGCAATTGCTTCATCAGTTGCATTTCCTTTCAAACTGAAGTTGAATTTGTGACAGGAGAAAGCTTGACAAGTTCACGGCCAGTTCCTGTCTTCATTTTAAACATTGCAAGAATAAATTAATGGATAAACAACAGTTACAAAAAACATAAAGAGATGAGTGTAGGAGTACAGAAGGTGTGTGTTTTACAACTGGGGATTGCTGACCACATTAAAGATCCACGTTCTTACAAAGAGGAGTCCCACTGTAAAGAACCCTAATTCAAGGATATAAAGGAAACCTATTCCAGGGAGGGGGGAAATATTGATTCAGCAACCTTTTAAATCAGAAATAAATTCTCCAACAGAATTCCCAGTAAATTTCCAAGGAAAGAGAATTTCCAAGGAAAAAGTTACATTTTCTGGCAGAACCAGGGGAACTGGAAAATTGATTACAAATGAAAGTATGTATGCCAAGGAGAATCTTGTTACTTAGAGCAAGAGTCTGCCATTAGAACGCTACTTCTGTTTAAGTAGCAGCAGGGGTGCAACCCAGAAAAGGGTGCCAGTAGCCAGAGTTGTCTGAGGACATGGGCCATGGGCTTCAGAGCACAGACCAAAAGAAAATGAAAATGCTCTAGGAAAGGGGTTATTGAAAACCTAGCAGAAGGTCCAAATGCAGCACCAAGATAAGAGGTTAGGGGAAAAGCCAGCAGCAAGGCAACAGGATACAAACCACAGGCAACAGAGTAAATCTACCAGGTGCCAAAGATGCTTGCTTCTAACCTCACCGGTGGGTGGGAAGAAGATATTAAGACCGACCACAGATCTGGTTCATCCAACATGATGATCACATCATCTGATCTTTTTTTCAGTTTTATGTATGGAAAAACAAGGCATAAAATAAATAAAAGCTGCGTGTGTGTGCGTGTGTATTTTAACCAGAGTTAAAATAATAGCCCAAAGAGACATAACTACAAGCAAGTCCCTGTAGGGCAGGTTCTGTGGTGTAATTTTTGTTTTTTATTGATCTTTCTAGTTCCAGCAACTACCACATTTTATGTATTACAATGAATATTTGTTTAATGAATGAATGAAGAAGAAGTTTGGTCTCTTCTATTACATTTATCAGGATTGAACCATCATACTTAAAAAGTTTGATGCCAAAATAATCAAAGGAATAACTATGTATTATCAGAGAGGTATCACTATGTTTTGAACCTTAAATTTGCTTTTATAAAAAAATAAATGAATAACAATGGAAGTTACTCTGTGAAAAGGGTAATTGCTGGGAAGGGGACATGAGAGATGCTTTGGGGTGCCACAAAGTTCAACATCCTGACCTGAGAGGGTGCTTCATGGATTCTCTTGTAAATACTATTGGTCACGCATTGCTCACCTCAGATCTGTCCACTTGACTGTATGTAAGTTATACCTCCAACAACACTATATAAGCCAAATAAAATGTGTCTATAGGCCAGATATGGAATAACATCTGCATGTATCAGAAGAATTCACTGCAGACATAATTTGGCTTAGCTAAAAGAGCATTGCAGAGGTAGATTTCTGATCAGGAATTTGGTAAGGGGAGGCAGAAAAGGGCTTTGATCCCGAAGCCTTCATTGTATTCCGCATAAGCACCAAAATATTGAGCTCATCATCTCATAGTCCATTTGCAAAAGAGCAATCAGTACATTTTCTCAAATCTTCACTGACATAACATGAATTCATTGCATTTTTACAAACTCACCTCCTTGGTGTTGACCCAAATCTCTTCACTGCCTGACAGGGCAGAATTTCAGAGAGATCATTTCACTGTGGTTAAACGCAAAAGGACAACGCCTGGCTCTGATGTACTAGCCCTCTGTGTCCATTTACCAGCTGCAGTACATGCTGCCTGTTTATTTTTTGTTAGTGTACTCCTCAGCACTTGAGATTCCCCGCACGCAATCTGGAACCCGGGTCTCGAGGGCTAACACCTAACTCCAAGTTTGTGTTAGAGAACTCAGCACGGTTCCTGTGATCCAGCAGGCCTGGGGCCAAAACCCTGTTTAGCGTCTTTCACTGCCTCACATAGGAATGGGAGATGGCTTGGTAAGCATCCAAATGAGTCACATAATACCAGCAGCAGCAAAGAAACTTATCTCTCTTTTTTTTTTTTTAGATTACTCATAAAACATTAAGAAAAAAATTAAATAAAATATATGGATTATTTTTATAATGAATGCAATCTTCTTAGACTAATAGCCAGTGAAAAGCTATGATTGTTATATGTCTAAAAATCCCAAATGGCAAAATATAATTAAAGTTAGAACTGTTGAACAAATGAACCTGTTAAATACATAATATTACCAGGCAAAATAGCTATGTGTTTATCACTTTGCCACTGTAATTACGTTCACTGCAACTCTTCATGCATATATTAATATCTTGCTAGCATTATAGAGGCTCAAATATAAATTGTAGAGCACTGAGTAGAGTTTCAACCAGAAAGAGCATGGTAAAAATGCTTGTTATTAAAAAACAAAAATTAAAAAAAAAGACTTTTGGACTTAATGTTACTGCTACTAATTGCTTTACTGAGGAGTAAAAGATTCATCTAACTACATGCAAACTCAGATGAATAACCATTATGTAATTCCACATGGATATCTGGTCAGAAAAGTCATAAAATTACCTATTACAGGTCTCTTCAAGCATGAAGCACAGAAATTGTTCCATTTAACCTGAAGAAGGAAACACCAGAAAATGAGCCTAGGTTGCTATTCCCATGTAAATGGAAGACAAATACTTCTAAGTAATTTTAACTAATGCCCAAGGATTATGGATCAACTGTGATTGGACAGATGTGGGTTTGAGTGGGTGTGTTAGTTATTAGCCACAAGAAGAGGTCAGGAAATGAATTCCCTTGGGGTGAAACTCTGTATCCAAAAATAAGCAAGAAGAGACTTTGAAATGATTTCTGAAGGCTTGACAAAATCAATGCCAAAGACTGCATGGGAAAAGAAAAAAAAAAGATTACTTGTAATGAAGAGCAAAAGAAGAAGGAGGTAGAGGAAGAGGAGGGGAGGAAAAGGAGAAAGAAACCTAAGTACCTATGAGTACAGAGCACATAATGAGTTTTTATTGCCTGGGTTAATAAAATACTGCCCATACCACCAAGAAGTTACAGGGATTGGAAAATTTTATTGAAAATCACAAGCCTTTTAAAACAACAGCAACTGAAACATCTCCCCTTGAAAACTTACTAATCGTAATTGATCTACAACAACTTAGATGTAAATTATTTTTCATAAATTAATTTTTACCATTAGAACACCTAGAAACAGAGCAGAGCAACACGATGGTTCACAATCTTCATCATGATGAATATCTAAGCCATAATAATAATAATCTTCTTGAGGGCCATTTTTCACCCACAATGGCTACATTTTATTTGGAAATTATTTAAGAGAATTAGACATTTGGAAAGGAAAAATTAATACGTCTTTACTTATGACCAAGTGAATCATTACATATTTTTTTAACTTTTCTTCCATTCTTTTAAAATAAATACCATGAAATGACAGTTAAATCAGTCACCATACCTATTTTGTTCATGACGTAATGACTGTAAGTGCCCTAACAAGCCCAATTTAATGGCCATTTTCCTTGTGGTTTTAGAGTGTGAAGTTCTATAATATTTCCTCACATTGGAATTTTAATCAAATCACTCATTCAAGTCAGGCTGCTGAACACCTACCAATGTTTAGCAACTCAAATTGCTCCCATTTTGTGATGGATTAAAATTTAAATTATTTTGAAGGACATCACTTAACCAGTTGATTGATATATATGTGGGTGTGGGGGGTTGCAACTCTGGATGATCTCAAAATGGAAACTATTATATAGCAATTGGTCCCCGCCTTCATGCCCACACGTCTGCACACATCCAAGACAGAGATTTGGTCTCTCTTTAAACAACAGCATCAGTTCACTGTTTGCTCAAGCTTTGGATAAAGACCATGACTTATAGTATGACTTGAAGGGGCCCTCACCACCATTTTAGCCTCGTGTCCTGCTCTCTCTCTCCCCAACTCACGTCGTGCTGCTGTAATACTGAGAGGAATTAAAATCCTACTTCATCTCTGAATATTTGTACACACTGTTCTATTTTAATGGAGTTACGCTTCCTCACTCCTTCAGCTTGCCACCTCTTACATTTTTTTCCTTCAACCATCATTTGAAGTATCACCTCACATGGGAAGTCTTCTCTGATGACAAAAGCACACATGGATGCCTCGGTTGGGGTTTTCAAAGGGTAATCGCTGGTTTGGTGTGTCTCTCCTATGGGGTTATAAGTTATTTAAAAATAGAGGCCTGTCTTACTAATCTTTCAAACCCCAGGACCTATCATAGTACCAGATATATACTTTGAATTCACTAATTCAAGCAAATTGAATAAATAGCTGAGTCAAAAAAGCAAAAAAATTAAGAAGAAAGGAAGGACAAAATGAAAAACAGTGATGGTTCTCTACCTGTAAAACCACCCTACACTTCTATTGGTTTGCCCTTTAAATTTTGTTTAAACTCTTACATATATTTCCCTCATGGTACATAGATCTCCTTAGCTTCATATGAGGAACCTACATTTTAAAGAAATTGTAAAGATTTGCCTAAATACGAGCAGGTAATTAATTACCTGGCTGGAACTAGGCCTTCGCACACTTAGTGACAGTTTCCTTCCAGTGTGTCGCCACACACTGTGTGATTCAGAAGGTGACACTTCAGGAGGGAGGAGCAGGTAACAAGGAAGCATCTCCCCAAAATAATTCTTTGGACACACAACCTCTCATTTCAGAAATGTAGAGAGAAAACACCTCCTGCTAGTTTGAGTACAGTTAACCTCAGAATACAATTAGACAACTTTGCTAAGTTGGTGGGGGGGTTTAATTTTCAGGGAAGAGGAAAGACAGACATACACCCCTTGGTTGAAGTAGCCAGTGTCCCATGTAGCAATATCAATAGAATAGTATTGAGTGAGAGTTAAACTGAACTTGTGGAATTCTCTGTGGTATTTTAGGGTGCAAAAACTGACAATCAGAATAGGTTTAGCTTTATCAGCAAAGAATGAGTTCAGGCATGGAAAAAAATCCTGGCCAGATCACTTGGCTGCTATCACAGAGAGGTCCTGTAAACTCAGGCTGTCATTGAAAAGATATGGTTTGAAGTCTTTCCAAGGCATTGGCAGTTACTAACGAGCCATATCCACAGAGGTATGGATGGAAAGTCCTGTGAGGTCATTTGGTGCAGAGAGCCTCAAGCATTCTCAGTTATTCTTTAAGCATAAGACCCAAACTCCCATCTCCCTTCAACATGGTACTGTGCTATTCTCCCTTCAGGAGACACACAGAAACAGAAATTCTCGTCTCATTTTGGAAGAATGGATTTTTTTTTCTTTTTTCTTTGAGAAAAAGAAAAAGTTTCCCACACATTTTGGAGGAAAACCCAAGTGGCGTAGGGAACCAACTTACCCTGAGGGAGTTATATCAACTTGAGCAGTATTATGCAATATGTACAAACTCTCAGATTTATCCTTGGAGCTGACTCCAATCAGTAACTATCTGATGTGCCACGGACAACCCTGTTTTATCTCCCTGACCCCCCAAAATTCCATCCTTCAACTCATATGTGACATATTATAGCATCTCAGATTTATCCTTGGATCTGACTCCAATCAGTAACTATCTGATGTGCCGTGGACAACCCTGTTTTATCTCCCTGACCCCCCAAAATTCCATCCTTCAACTCATATATGACATTTTATAGCACTACAGTATTGGGACTTTGATGTAAATAGTCTGAGGTATTTACAGTAATACCTTGGTTTGCAAGCATAATTTGTTCTGGAAATAAACTACTCATATTGCAAGACATCTCTCGTTTACCACATTAAAATGTATTAGAAATGTTTGCTCATCTTGTGGAACACTCGCAAACCAAGTTACTCGCAATCCAAGGTTTTACTGTAGTTTTAAATCATTCAGAGAGGCAACGAGGGAAGCAGGTGAACACAAGCAACTGTGAGAAACAGAGCTGTCGTGGGGCCAAGGACAAATTTTGGTGACCTCTAATCAGAAAAAAATAAAAATGAAAAAAAAAGAGAGAGAGAGAGAGAGAAAGAAATCAGCATATTTCTGCTGTTCCTGTGTTTAGGCCTATAAACATTTTATCACCTGACTATAAACCTACCTTGAAATCTGATAAGCATCAATTCCAGCCAAGGGTAGTGTATTAGTAGGCTGTTATATCCAATATTAACCTTATTTTAGTATCTTAGGTACACAGAATTATCATTCTTCAGAATACGAATTAGAAATGTTTGAACCATGTTACCCCTTAACCATTTTTTCTAATTGAAATTAATTTCAATTCATGTTGTTTTCTCCCTCTACAGAGACACAATATCCAAAAAGTCAAAATAATTCCCTCCTTACTTGTTATTTCCAAGGCCCTAATGTTAAATGCTGCAAGTATAGAGTAAACCTGGCAAAATGCTGTTAGTTGTCTGGATACCATATGCTAGATAAATCTTGCAAATAAATGAATAAATAATGTATTAATGCCCTGGGTCCCTTTTCACCAGATTTATACAGCACAAAAGTAATATGGAGGACTGACAGTCACTGTGTTATATGTAAATACCTAAATTGAATAATTCAAGCACAAAAATATATTGTAGCTTGATGCTTATTATTTTAAATTTATATTTAGTGCATTTCCATTGTATGAGTTAATATATTTATTGGTTTCTACATTCTCACGTCTTCTATGCTACCCCGTCTTTAAAGCATTATTGCGCAAAATATCAAGAAAGCATTAATCTACAAAGTTTACATATTTTGTTTGTTGATACCACCACCCCAAAGCAGACTTCCTCCCCATAATGAGGTGTTTCCGAAAAGCATGATAGAGTATTTTAAAATCAGCTTTGACAAGCTTATTCCGAGTCCGACTTCTCCCATGTGCATACTCATCTATCTCCACACATGCTGTGGACACCACTGTGAGCTCCGGATGAAGTTCTTTAAATTTCCTTTTGTTGGATATCAATGACCTGAGCTGCTGAAAAAAAAATTTTTTTAAGTTCTCAGAGGAGAGTTATTGTTGCTTTCTTTGGTTGGCATGCTCCAGTTTTTCATGTAATGTGGAGAGATTAGCGATGAAACATCTTTGTTTAGGTCTACGGTGGATAATTTTCCAGCCACTTTGATGTATTCTGTTTTGAAAAGAGTCCTGGAAATTGTTTCTTGCTATATTTATAAACTGTTTTGTAGTTTCAGTTATTATTATTATTATTATCATCACCATTCATTGCAGCTTTAGAATTAAAATGTGTGCACTCACTCCTTATTTTCCAAACACAAATATAAACATTTCCATCTTGGTCATTGGATCAATTTCTCCTTTATGCAGGCAATCGACCAGGGTCAGATTTAGGATCAAGTGTCAAGTGTTTGACTAATGAAAAACATGGAATCTTTCTAGTCACTTAAGTTTGAGGAGTTCATGCTATTGTCCCCAAACCTATTGGCTCTAATTTACCTGACTCTTTCTGCCTCCTTTTCTATGGTAAGGGGTGATTTGTTTTAGTTATTTCAACTTCTATGGAAATTATAAAGGTAATAGCTGAAGCATTATTCCTCATTCAAAAGGATCCAAGTTGAGAGCATGTCACTACATGTATTGGGTTGTCAGAAAAATCATGACGCATTTTTGCAAAAAAAAACATAGAAAAAATACATCATAACTTTTATGACAACCCAATATTTGGGAGAAAAAGTATCACTAGGTAGTGGTGCCTTCTAGTAAGTGTTAGGTTCTAAAGAATGGTCTAGCTTATATTTTGAAAGGCTTTCGTTTGGATAGTTTACTTAGCAATTTCCATTTTGCTTCTGTTTATATCTGATGATCATTTAGTTTTCCCCACCTTTAATCTTAATTTCACCTCATGCCAGACCATGTCCCTGTCCCACACATATATTTCGGGGAGTCAGGGATTTAGGTAGTCAGTGGAGAAATACAGGAGAGTTGTTTTTTGTTGTGTTTTGTTTCGTTTTAATCCAGAAATGCTATTTACATTTATTTTGTTAGGACCACTCCTGTGACTACCTCTGGAGCTAACAATTTACTGGTCTGTGCAAGAGCAACTGCAGTCAGAGCGGCCGCACGGAATGGGCAGTTGTATAAAGAAGAAATATTGAACCAAAGAAAATGGAAGGAACTGAATGGTAAATGTGACAATAATGAAATGCATAATCAATTCCACAGGTGGAGAGCAGTGAAGCAGAAATTGTGGTTTTTCCTTTGTAACTATGTTTCATATTTAATTAAATCAAAATAACATATAGGATACATTCCTTGCCTAAGGCTCACAATTTCAATTCAACAAAGAGATAGGGGAGTCACACACATAAAAAGATGAGAATAAGGGAGTCAGGACAGAGGATGGGAGAGAGGGAGGACATACAGCATCTAGAGGTGGGTGGGTCACTGGAGACAGTTGTTAGGAGCACGGATGTGGAATATTTCACTTGTGCCCCGCACCGCTCAGGCAGGCTTTTGCAATTCCTATCATCCAGCTAATCAGTCCGTTGTGTTTCCCTTTATCCTCATACCTTGCTTTCTGCTTTACTTGTAGCGTATTGAGTGTGTATTCGGTGTTGATTAATTATGTTTATGTACAAGGCTGCGAAGGCCTGTCAGAATCCCATTTAGGTTGCTTGTCTTGGCCTCGTCCTGGCAGGTTTGCTCTTCTATTCTCTGGTGTGTTCCAGGCGAATCTTTGATGCGGAGAGGCAGGCTGCATGTCAATAACCAGGAGCAAAGGTAGACCCATGGGTGTCATGGTGGTGTGATTTGCAGGTAGCAGGGGAAAGGAGAATGCCAATTAAGTGCAATACAAGTATGCTGTGTGTATGTCTTCCCAGTGCGGTTTGCAATTCCCAGGGCTTTTAGATTGTGAATAATTGACACCCCTGTGAGGTGGATCACTGTAATTGTCCCCATTTCACTGAGGAGGAAATTGTCTTCCACTGCGGAAAAGCTCATTTATGCTCTGTATCTTTGCTGCATACCCAGGTACTTCCCAGGGGTGCTATGAGGACCAATTACTAATTATCCGGAAGAGCTCTTAGGTTCTGATGACATCCTTCAGAATGGAGGTCTCTATGAAACAATGATGATATCTTCTTCATGTTTTCCATAACAGTTGGCAAAAGGCCAAGCACCTTTGGTCATCTAATCAATACTCTCTGAACTAAACGGAAATAGGAAAGGGGAGATTGTAAAGAGAAAGATGCAAGAGGGAGGATGCCCCGCCCGGTCATGATTCAGAGGTCAAGATTATATCAGTAGAGAAACTAACCTTATGTGACCCTCCCATTAAAATGACAAAAAAAAAATAGGATGTTAAAAAAATTTTAGAATTTTAAGGGTCCTTGTGTCCACTGGGTACTAAACCAAGAATACTCAAGATCTGGAACAATATCCACATGAGAAAGAAACCAGGAACACTACATTGAAATATCTAATGAAAACATTGCAAATGACTCCAAGAAAGCATAATAATTTCCATAATAAGGTAAATTTAGTGCCCTGGGATGCTTGGAGTTAATTAGGGAAGAATTTCAAGAGAAAGGTTTTGATCAAAGTTTCAAGAAGAAGTGAGGATGGGCTAAAGGCCATCCTCTGGTTCTGTTATGATTTCCCACCAGTACCATGGTGGTGATGAGTGTGTGTTTTACTGGCTTGATGTAACTATATGACTCTAGGTAGGAACTTAGTTCCTGTGAGTCTCAGTTTTTCTCACTGGGAAAGATTAAATGAGATAATGACTGTTGAAAAGTGAGGAGAGTGACTGACATAATAAATGATCAATAAATTCATTGTTTTATTGTTGCCGCACCTGTTGCTTAGCGCGTTATGAATTAGGTGCTCAAAGAGTATTTATTTAATGAATGAAAGATTAATCTTTTCGGTAGGTTACTTCTCTGCTTTGCTGTGATAGTGTTGGACAGTAAACAATGGAAATATGAGTTCTAAAAACGTGCTGGTAGCAAATATTTAAAGACCAAAACAAAATCAAAAGTCTAGTGACCCTCACATACTACACTGTACCTTTCTGCTCTAAGAGCATCATCTTCTTTCACTTCCCAACAGCCAGCTTTCTTTAAAGCATCTACGCTTCGTTAGTTCTGCCTCCATTACAACTTGGTTTCCATCCTCCCAGCTGTACTCGTCAAGGTTCTCAGAGCTACGTCCATTGCCTGATTCAATAGCCCATCTTCAGTCCTCCCTCTCCTTGATTTCCCATTGCATTTGACACCTGGTTGGCCCCTTTCACAAAGTGAATTCTCTCTCTGGGTGCCTTCTATGACATTTCCGATTCCTGGGTTTTGTCTTGCATTTGTCACTGCTCTTTCTCAGACCCCTTGTTGCGTACCACTGATACTATTAGCATCCAGGACTCTGCCGGTCCTTTGTTCCCCTATTCACCCTGCAGAGGAGCCCCTGGATTCTCCAACCTCATGCCCTGCCACCCCTCCCCTCCTATGCATGCATGGTCTGAACTTCTTTTAGTTCTGTGACCTGCCCTGAGGCCACTACCTCTGTGCTTTACATGTACCCTGCTTTCTGCTGAAATGCCCTCCCTCCTCTCCATTGGTCTGAATCCAGGTCATCCTTCAGGTCACAGCCAAGAGTCACTACTCTGGGTGAACTTCTCTGATCTTTACACAACGGAGTCCCCTTGTGTGAACTTTTTCCATTATAATACTCAGCCGAATTTCTTTAATTACCTCTAAATGTATTCCCTGTGGAGTCCCCACTAGTAGCGTGGTGCAGTTTGTTCTACGCAAACGTTCAGAGCAGAAGAAGTGAACAAGCATAGAAATCTGTCCCGCGCTCTGTGATCCCTGGGTGGCACAGCTCTGCCTACAGGCTGTGTCTTTATCTAATCTGCACAAAAAAAGAGCTTTTAGGCCAGCAGAAGCCCTATTCTCTAATAACTTGTGAGTTTAATGAAGGAGAAACTACATCTGTATTGTTCACCACTGAATTTTCAGCTCCTATCACAAGCCTGGTATCTCTCAACTAACAATTGTTAAATTGTTAAATCTCTCCATTACAGAGTTCTAAAACTACACTGTCCTCTATGATAATTCCTGACCCACATGTAGCCATGGAGCACTTGAAATGTGGCTGGAGATGTGCTCTGTGTAAAATCCACACTGAGCTTGAGACTTAGCAAGAAAAAAATGCAACATGTCTTGTTAATGATTTTGTATTGATTACAAAGTGAAATAACATTTGAGCTATATTGTGTTACATAAAATGTATAATTAAGATTAATGTCACCTGTTTCCTTATATTTTTCTTCCATGTGTAACTACTAGTTCATTTGCATTTGAGGTTCACATCAGGCTCCTGTTGGATGGCACCACTCTAGACTTTCTTTTGAGACACACTTCTATACCCAAGCATTCATTGGACACCTCCAGCTGATGTCCCCAGGTACTTTGAACATAACAAAACCGGACTTACCTTATTTCCCAATCACTCACAACTCCTCCTCATGTGTTAATGGTCACATTTCACCCAGTCATCTAAACGAGAACAGTGGACCATTCACGGCTCATTTTTTTCATAAAATGACTCTTTTCCCTCAATTTGCCCTTTTTCTAATCCACCCTTCACAATTCTATGAAAATGGCCACCAGACTCTCTAGCACAAACCCTGTAATGACTCCCCATCATCAGCATCATATAAGAGATCCTTTGGGATAAAGGATATATCATCAGATCACTGTCTCTCTCTCCAGTTTCTCCTTTCTGTTTCATCTCACTAACCCCCTCTGCTTAATGCTAATAAAAATAGTCATTTACTGAATATCTTCCCAAACCAGATTTTTTCAATATCTTATTATTCTATTTTCACAGATAAAGAAACTGAAGCAGGGAGGTTCAATTATTTGCCCAGCGTTTCACCTAGATAAGTGACAGAGCTGACATTTGAACACAGACCATCTGAAAGTAGAGTCTGGCCTCTTAGCCAACGTGCTCTCTTTTACTTCTGCAGTAATGAAGTCATTTCTATTCTCTGAAGGCATCGAGATTTCTCATACCTTTGTATCATTATAAGTGTTGTTCCCTATGCCTGGGGACTTCTATCACTCTTTCATTACGTTAGTCACCAAATCAAGCCTTTGACATCCTTTAAAACCTATATCCAAGACACCTTGTGGAAAGTTGTGAGGCCTTGCCAGAAATGGTTAGTCACTTTTCTTTGTGCTTTCCTAGCATTTAACACAATGTAAATATTAGGTGTCTTCCTCATTAGGAGAATATATTTTTGTATCTCACTTTCCCAGCATCAAGCACAGTGCTTGACACATAGTTGATTTCCAGTGTACATCTATTGAATTTGGGGCTGCTGTGAGGTGTAGGAGACATTATTTCTGAACAGGACGACCTTGGCTAGGAGGTAGTGAGGTTGCTGATGGGGTTGACATTGTCTGAACTCTTGAGATTTCCAATTCTAATTTGAGAAACACTGGACTAGAGAGGAATGAAGTTCATCCTAGTCAGTCTCTTATTGTAGAGGTGGTCACTCATACAAGTCTTTTGACAGAGTCATAGAATTTGAAGACAATGGTGGAACTCAGACAGTATAATAGCTAAAGCCTTCATTGTACAAAGAATTAAACTGAAACTACAAAGACTAACTAATTTATCCATAAAGACACCGCAAGTTAGTATGGGAGCCTGTACTTAAACCTGAGTCTCTTGCCTTTCAATCCACAGCTCCTGGTTCTTTATCATGGACACATAAATACCAAGATGATTTTATTTTACACACACACACACACACACACACACACACACACACACACACACACACCTTTACTGCTAAGGAACTGATTCAATAAATGCACATGTTTCTTTACCTAAAGCTTGAATTCATTTGTGGGAATAATTAGGACTAATAGAAATTCAGTGATTTATACAGAATATCTTCTTATTTACTTCTAAACTTTACAAAGAAATGCACTGCATCACATTTCCCAAGGACTAGGGAAATCGATGCAGTCAACAGTTTTCAAACCCAACAGTCAGTGTGAAGAAATCAAGTTCATACCGTTTTGTTGACTGGCTTTTCCTAGTTTTCACTACACCCATAACGATCACCATAACAGCAGCTCACATTTTTGTAATAATTATTCCATACCATGATTTCTGCAAAATGATTTGCATGCCTTACTTTATGCAATCCGTACAAAAAACCTATGAGGTAGATCATTACTAGAATTTCCAATCTTACAGTTAAAGCTATTGAAGCCCATGAGAATTCATAAATTCCACAGGGTCACAGAACCTTTCAATGGCAGAAACTACAATTCTACTTAAACTAAACCTGACACCAAAGCTTATGCTTTTAACCACTAATCTAGTCCATGTGTCTTCATTTTCCATTTAAAAAGATGGAATCACAGAACTGAAGACATAGAAATTATGTGAGATTCTGGTTGGTCCCTATGAAAGCCATTTGAAAGAAACGCAAAGTAGGATTCTGGAAAATGAATGAATCAACCTCTCTTGGACTTCCTGTTCTTAAGTTTGTTTCCATATTTTTCTATATCACACAATAAAGTATTTCTCATAATATATACCCTCAATAAATACAGATGGCTGACTCTCATTAATTCTTCCATCAATATACACTACCATATGAACACATGCATATGCATATATGTATATCAGCATCTAGACTATGTGTGTCCAATAATAAAGAACCTTGGAATAACAACCAGCCTGTCAAAGCTTAGTAAAAGGACTACATTTTGGAGAGAATTACAGTATCATTACCATTGACATGGGTAGAATAGATGAGTGTCCCTTAACTACTGCCTGTCATGGCCTACTCTTATCTTAGCATCCAGTTTAAATAGTACAGCCAGCTGCCTGTAGATTTAGCCAACATCGCATGTTAATGCAAAGTTCTGATTGCCCAGATGGTTATTTCTAGGCCCTTCATCAAAAATAGTAACTCAGTGTGGGTCTAAAGCGTATCTACCCTACACATGGGCTAGTGGCTTTTTGCTTTCTTCATAGATCTGCCTCTGTACAGACTGGGCATGTAGATGGTGGCAATTTTGATAACTCCCACCTGGGACAGAAAGAGGGAGCCAGAAGGGATTGGGCAGCAATTGTCAAAATCTATGAAAACCTCCATAATACTTTGTCCTTCATATCTTAGATGGTATTCTTCTTTCCTGACTGTAGTTACTGAAAGAGTATTCACTCTATCTGTGAACTTCCTTGAGCAAGTGCTGCCTCTCCTTTATACATCCCATATATCACCAGCACAGTGGTTTTGCACTTACAAAAGCAAATAAATAAAGACTTGGTGAATTGAAGCCACCACGGACCAAGCCAGACAGACCAAAGTCCAAGTGCCCCTGGGAAGTACAATGGGAGAAGTTCTGGTTTTTTTGTTTGTCTGTTTGTTTTTTTAAAGATTTTTTTATTGGGGAATTGGGGGATGGGAACAGACAAGTTGCTGTCTTTTTGTTCTTCAGTCTACTTGTGGAGGACGTTGCTTCACTGGCCCAAGTTGGCACCATCATTGCACTCTTCCCGGGTGAGGCAAATCAGTCACCAGCTTCTGGACCGCTGCTCACTGCGGCTGCTGGCCGCTCACGCTGGCTGCTGGCTAC
>NW_017731400.1:1768449-1865032 GCF_001890085.2 Hipposideros armiger
GTCCCAAGCCAGTTCTTAACCATTGCGCCACTCGTCCAGCCCGAAGTTCTGGTTTTGAAGTTTGGTTAGCCCTGTGCCTGCCCCCAGGAAAAGAAATTGCTAGTGTATTGGGGAAAATAAGATTCCCTAGGCCAATGCTTTTGAACAATTTAATTTGTCACAATAAACAGAACAACCCTTAAAATTTCATAAAAGTAACTGTCATTAGTAAATCTGAAACCCTTTTATCAGAATTAAAAGTGTAGAGGTCGTGAAGACCGTGGATACCATCTTTGTTTGCCCTGGTATACTTTATGTTTCTGGGGCGTCACTCCTGATTACACCCCTGGAAAAAGGGGATTCCAGTGTCTCATAAGAGAGCCTCTCTGTAAATTACATTCATTCAGGCCTTCATCAGCTGTCTTGGTTCTGTTTCAGTAAACAAACATGGGAATACATAGTTTTGCTTGCTTTGTGTATTCTAGTTCTTTTCTCAACCAGCCACCTTTGCTAATATTTCTACTACCATAAGCAGAGAATTTTTACAGGGTAAAATCATTCATTTCCACCTCAGCATTTTTTCTTACAGTTGGAATAACTTGGCTCAGCTACTCTGACCTTGAAATGCAGCTCCTCCACCCTACCAAGAAATCAGCAGGAGCTGTAAGGTGGAGTTTCCATTTCTTTGCAAATCCATATTTACATGGTGAAGGCTAGGCTGGTTCCAAAGGCAAAGGGACAGCCTATCAACCAAAAAGAATGATAGATAAGGATTAGGTTTAATACTGGAAAACATTTAGAAACTGAAAGAAAGGCTGCATTCATGACAGAAATAAAAGGGGCCATTCTTTGGCAAAACATAAAACAGCATCTGTTGAAACAACTCAAGTTCTGAGCTGCTTTGCATGGCATCCTTTGTTGTCCATGGATGGCAGCTTCTCTCAGGCCTTTGAGGACATGAAATGATGACAGATTAAGGTTCTGTGCCAAGTAGCAAGGGAAAAAAAAATCACATTTTGATGTGCAACTACTTGATTCTCAGCCATCTAGAAACACAGAGAGAAGGCTGTCAAATGCATTTAATGAACTGCTTTGGTAGCACCGGTGATTAATTCCCAGCGTTGCTCTGCTCTATCACAGAGTGCAGAGAACATTACCAGAGCTTTCTGGCTTTGAGGAGCAGATAAACCCCATGTGTGTAATCTACTCCAGGTGTGCCAAAGTGGGCGCTCTGCCCTTCCTCTTTGGCTCTGTACCCCATTGACATTCTGGTGTGATACACTAGCTTTGTCTGTATGAAATATTCATAATACCAGAGCCCAGACAACTCTATTCAATTCACATATTTATAGCAACAACCCAGTGCTGTCACTATTTTTAACATATAATGTTTCAGCCTACGATAGGGAAAACAAAAACACAATCTTGGTCATGCCTTAAACCAAATAACTATTAATTATTAAATAAAATAATTAAACCTAATAATTGAGGTCACCTACCACTTGTAGATTATTAACAAAGATTTTAAAACACACAACTGATTATAAGTGCCGTTAGAAACAGATAGGATGCACTTTTTAAGTGGTCAAGGTCATTTTCATTTGTAGAGTACAGAAAAAGTAAACATAAAATTCCAGAAATGTTTCAATATTTCATGTGTGTTCACAAAACTTCTCAGATACATTTGATTAAAGAACTAGTAACATTTTATTCTCTTTACATATGAGGTAGCTAATAGATACCAGCCATGCTAAGGGGGGGGGGGGAATGACTTTGTTTTACTGCAAGCAGATTTTATGGCTTTTCCTTTTGATGTCTAAACCATGAAATATGCCAGAGGTACTTTGTTGCTGTTTATAGAACCTATTGCACACTCTTAATGAGTTGTCAATTTTTACTTCCTTTAAGGGACCCTAATAGTAAAACATTTATCTACATATTGAAAAATTCCCTTAAGCATGTTCTTCATCTGAAAAGAGGCAAGGTCCAATGGTCTTCTTTATTAAATGCTCATTCTAAGAATCTGTCTTTTATCTAAGGCTGTAGGTTAGCTTGTTCAAGGTAGATTACAAGTTGAGAGACATGACATTCAATCCAAAACTGTGATTGCCAAAGGGGAATTTGACTTCACTTGTTTTCAAGATGGATCTTCAAAACAAGATAGCAAGCCCAGAATGGGCTTTGCTAAGTCCACTTTACCAGAGACTTCATTACAGTTCCAGCTCCCACAGAAATGGACTCTTAAGCCAGTGGATCAGAAGTCACCTGATTAGTTCAGTTAGGTAGTCTGCCTAATAGATCCCTCCTATCCCCTAAAGGAAAGTAATTTTACAATAATCAGTCTGCTGTTTTGTCCAGTACAACTTCCTTGTTCTGTTTTCCTTTGCCTATAAATGTTGTTCATTGACTACAGCTCCTGGGAGCTCCTTTTTCTCTGCTAAATCGGATACTGCCTGATTCATGAATCACTGGATAAACCCAAAAAGATCTTTGAAATTTACTCAGTTGAATTTTGTTTTGAACATGGATAATCTAAAAGAAGGAATATAGGTACTTAATCCTGAACCTTAGCGATGACGATCCTAATTTTAATTTCATTTTTGCTTCTCTGATACAATATGAGAGGCAAAAAGACTTAGTAGGAAAATTTTTGTGGAGACTTGCTTCGGTGGAAAGAAGGTTATTTTTGTTAATTTACCCCAAAGACAGCTGTTGAGTAATAAGTTGCAGCAACTGATGCATCAGGGCGCATAGGCTGTTAGGTGTCTGAAGACAGTTATCTCAGTTCCAGGATTCAATGAGTGTTGCTTCCCAGCTCAAGGCTCAGTTATCCCCGACAACTGTTGAAAGCTATTACTGAGAGAAATTATCGGTAGTTAGAGAGGGCAATGTGAAGACAATATTAATCCGGAATTTGGAAAACAAAGCCCAGGAATTTATTCAAACCCAAATTTAGCCTTCTAAGTGTGTGAGCAGAATTGGGGGTCTTGAAGCAGAACTCAATCCCCATGTGCTGTACACCCTGGACGTCCACAGAAATCCCTACAGCTGTATCTGGGGTTATGGAAGCACGATTGCATACCTTACCGAGGCACAACCCTTCTCTTCTTTGGTGAGCATTCAACATTTCTAAAGGGGAAACTCAAGAAACAAAAGGTTTCACCTATTTTCTTCCCTTCACTGCTAAGGAAAAATACAGTCTTAGGCAAATCAGGTTCCCTATTCAAGATGGAAAAAGAAAAAAAGTTCTTTGTTGTTCTACCCAGTAAAGCCTAATTTCACTTTGTATCAAGGGCCATTTTTGCTAATTACTCATCGGAAATGCAGATCAATCAAAGTACAATTTCTACTAGTTGGTTAAGTGTTTTCTTTCCTGCCTTCTTCCTGTGGCTTTATGTGAATATTCAGAACAGTTTTTACTATTAAACTCTTGAAGGATTCCAACAGATGGTCTCTTGAGGCATGGTTTTCCAGAAACTTTGTTTTCTGTATGAGCAGCCTACAGAATATGTTCAATATTTAAAAATTCATTGTGTTGGAAATGTTGGATTTCAGTGCTCAGATTTATTTATATCAAAACTAAAAGAGTGATGGATTTGGAAGGTCAAGGAGACCATCTGGGTCCTGAGAGAGAACATGCCAGGACTCTGAGCAAGCTCTGTAGGACTCATTAACAGAATAAAAACATGGATAATGCCTACATTTTCTTTTTTTGGCTTATGGGATGTCATTGAATAGTTTCCCCCAATCTGTTCTATTGTTATCCATTTAAGACAAATTTATTAAAATATTAATGAAATATTAAAGAAAAGGGAAACACATAGATAGCTTAGTAAATAATAGAGCCAATCAGAGAGGGAAAAATAGCAACTCCAAAACCCTAGCAAGGGCCTTAGCCTAGATTAAATTGTATTATTTATTGACTACTTGGTGTCATGTGCTTTACATGTTTTATCTCAGTTCGTATTCCTAACAATCCTACGAGGTAGATATTATTGTTTTAAATTTTAGATTAAGGTTCTGGGACTCAGAGAGTGTAAGAAACAACCTTGGAAGTTGCTAAGTGGTAGAGTGAGAATTTGAGCCCAACTCTCTAATTCCAGAACACGTATTCCTGACCCTCTATCATGCTGACTTCCACCCAGCTACCCTGAGTGAACAAATGCCCTGTGCCACTAATTCAACAAAATTGTGTTCTGTGATTTGAGCTTAGTACTTAAGAGTCAGGTCCCATCAGATATCTATGTTTAGAAAGTCATGGGCAAAGCTAATCTTGTATTTAATACTTATAAATATTCAAGTTCAAGAGCCAAGTTTCAGAGGTAAAACTGGATCCAGGTTTGTCTTCATCTCCAACCCACTTCTTCCTCAGGATAAAGTCTCAGGTCAGTTTCATGTACACAAAATACCTGCCTGACCTGGAAAACTTGTCACTAAAGGAAAGGTGTTTACAAAGGAGCCAAGATCCCTCGGTCTTGGCCATTGAGGCAGGCTGCAGTGGATTATTTCATCAAGTTATTGCATTACATTTACATGGAACATCAAGAAACGTCAAAGAGCCTAGAAGCATAGAAACATGTTTCCTAAGCCTCTCAAACAATGGCATTAACCAAAGCTAAAGGGGCTTTGATAGAAAAAAGAATCAATTGTCTAGCCTTGTCATGTCCTAACAGTTAACAACACAAAGGGTATATTCACAGTGAAAAGATACTTTCCCTTTCTTTCAAAAAAGGGGACAGCATATTGTAAGATATCTTACAAAAGTCCTTTTTCATAGCAGTACCTCTTCATGACCAAAATGAAGTTTCAAATCATGAGATATTCATCTTATATTTTAGGAATCCTAATTGAGTATTTGTACCTTGTTGTGCAACCTAAAGAAGGGATCTACTTCTTCATTTTTCCTGTTTCCTAAATGATGGACACCAGTGGCTAACCTTTCAATCTGTGAAACAATTATTTCTTTTTGCATCTGAATATCTATTCACCACAATAGCTGCACTTAACATAGAATTTTTCTCCGGTCAGTATCTTCCAAAGAAGTGTTCTCCAGTCCATTATCCTTGAAGTTCTAAATCATATCCAATAGCTGTTGCAATTTAAGCTTCTGCCTTCTGCTCTATATGGATTTCCTGTTTCATTGTATCTCCCCTACTTTTCAATTAGTGAAATCCAAAATTAGTTCAGAACCATAAGTATGCAAAAAAACAACCTAATGCTCTGTATCATGACATATTTTATTTGGAGAAAGAAAAATATTTCAACATGAGAGCTTCAAATCTTAGCTGACAGCAATTGATTTACTCTAAGAAATGGAAAACTAATTTTAAGTATTAGAACAAATGATACCAATGAATGGAACTTTTTGGACAGAAACTTTCCGAATTGGAAAACCTGTCACTCTTCTCAATAGGAAATGATGCAATCTCAACACTAGACCATCAAGAATTGCTTTGTTGTGGTCCTCTTTGTAGACCTTTGGGATTTTTATAGCAGTTGATTGGACTGAAAAGCAATTATATTTAAATTTTTTCTTTGATTAGTAAAAGTGTGTTAAAAATATTACATGTATGCACTTAGCTGAGATGTTACAAAATGATTACTTTGTAATGAAGTTTCAATATAAGCAAATGTATGTATTTATCTCACTTTGGTCTCATTAGTTCAGGGAATCTAGATGGAAGTTACTGTGTACATCAGCTTCAGAGATGATACCCTGTCACAACTGTGTTTGTGTACGAGTCTAATTCCACATAAACTCTAACTCCAAATTGGGTAGGCAAGCTTTTTTCCCCAAACTATACTACACATTGATATTTATGTATTGTGTCCCAATGCCTGGTAAAGTTCTTTATTACTTTTTGGCTCTACATCACATGTGAAATAAACCTCACTATAACGTCTTCATTTTGACCATGCTAACAATTGTGGTTTGCTATGCAATGGATCTGGCTTCAGCAATTATTACTTATTGAATAAAATTAATGGATCAAGCTCATGTTGTGTCCCAACTCATTAAAAGTGTACAGTTAACACCTACTTTGGGGCAGAGTTTGTCTTAATTATGTGACAACTGATTGGAAAGTGGGCTATATATTTTTTTTACAAACTTATTATTAAAGAAAAACTTCAGACTACAGAAGCTTCAGATTGTGTAAACACATTGTATATGCACCATTTCAAAGAAAGAAAGGAAAAGTCTCCTTGATCTCAAATACATTTATTCACCCTATTTGGTTACGGTTTGATCTAAGTAAACGTATACATTTTAAGTCATTCTTTAAAATTTGCCATCTTTAGGAACATTTTTGTTTTTTTAAGACTGGGTAACAAACCTTTCTACAGCTGCCAACAGAAGATGCCAAGGGAAGAAGGGGACTCCTTGCCTCCAAATATAGGAGGAGATCTTCAAGTCCCCTTGGTAACCGAGAAATAGAATTCTCCTATTGTCTGTGCATATTTGGCAAGTGGTCGCTGCCACTCAAGCTTTCATCCACACCAAGGCAGTTCCAAATATAGAGAGCCCAGACTTTGTTTCTCTGTTCTACTTGGGTAGTAATTAAACATTTTTCAGCTAGAAACCTCTTCACTCTAGTAGAAAAAAATCAGTTTGAATTATTTCAGTGTCAACTTTTCTTGGAAAGGGTAGGGCGCACGTGTGCGCATGTGGGAGTGCAAGCGCGCAAGTAGCGAGCGCACGCATACTGCTATTTGCTGTTTTCTTTTTTCTTTCCAAAATGTTTACCATCCTGTGGGCGAAAACTTTCTCTGCCTTGCTCTCAAAATATTTTATTTTGTTTGTGCTTTCCTTCAAAATGCCAATTTGAAAAATTTCAACTACTCTTTTGAAACAATAAAAGCTAATTATTTTCTTTAAAACTAAATCACAATATTTACTGTAAAGGCTCTGTGTTTGACAGATTTGGACACTAAAAAGGAAAATAATTATTTGAAAAGTGATGTGTAAATAGAAGGCAATTAGCAAGCATCCTGGTTAAAATGAAAAAGACCCCATGCCTGTTTGACCTTGAGCAAACCAAAGGAGCTAAACACCCCCATAATGTTATGTTACTAATTTTACCAACTTAGAAACACTATTCCTACTTGTGGGCTTGCATTTCAGCTACAACAAAGTAAACCAGCCAAATTAATATTAAATAGACACATTTAAATAAAATAAAAATAAAATTATTATAAGAATTATAAAAATCTAATTTTTTTTTGGCTATCCAAACCTAGATAGTGTTTTCAATTGTGTAAGAGTAGCATTGTCATTACTGATTTAATCAACATCTGCATGTTTGCAGGTTATTTTAAAAAGGAGTCCAGGTAGATAAGGCAAATAGAACAAATTATTAGAATGTTTATTTGCATTATAAAACAATAGATAGGAAACATTGTGTGTTTTTATTAAACCAAACATAGATGCCTAGACATAGTTTCATATTCATTTAATTCTTTATTTCTATTTATCTGTCAGTCGGCCGATCCATCTAACTCAATTAATCTGGTGTTCAATTAAATTTGTATGCACTGTGCTCCATATTGTAACTTTTCAAGTGGTGGAGTACTTGAAACTATCATTAATCTTCATTTTTTAAATTTATGTTTTATTCATAACTATTTAAAATGCATGAAGTATACCAGTGCTAAGGAGTCACCTAGTTCTTTTACTTTAAATCATACATAAGCAATGAAGTGAATTTCTAAAGTTCAAATTCATATAGTAGATGGAAAGAGGAAAAAATATATAGCATGACAAAAGGTTAAGTAGAATAAATCTTATAGCAGTGGTTCTCAAAGTGTGGTCAGGGAACCCCTGGGGTTCCTAAGACTTTTTTTTTTTTTTTTTTTTAGTTTCAGGTGTAAAGCAAGTGCTAGTTAGACATTTACACCCCTCACAAAGCGATAACTCCCCCAATCTTCTACCCCTCTGACATCATATATAGCTGTTATAGTACCATTGACTATATTCCCTATGCTGTACTCCACATCCTGTGACAATATTTAATTATAGTTGACATTCAATATTATTCAACTTCAGCTTCAGATGTATAGTGCAGTGGTCAGGCATCTACACAGTCTATGAAGTGATCTCCCTAATACCACATAATCTTTACAACATTATTGATTATATCCTAGGACTTTTTAAAGAGTCTATGAGGTCAGAGCTAATTTCATAATAAACCAAGATGTTATTTTCCTGTTTTTACTCTCATTCTCTCACAAGCATCTAATGGAGTTTTCCAGAGAATATGTGAGGTGTGAGGTCATAGAAGACTGAACAGAGAAGCAAATCTAAGAATCCAGCTGTCTTCTATTAAACCACACAATAAAGAAATTTTCAAAAATATAAAATAATGTCAGTAATAAGTTTTGTGCTGTAAAAAAATAGTTTTTCTTGTAAAAATATGCATTTATGTCAACACATAGATTACTATCGTCATTTTTAAATAAATTAATTATTAAATAGTGAAATGTTCTCTATTTTAATTCCTAGCATAAATGTCGACCAATATAGCCAACATTAACAGAAGTTTTTGGGCGTCTTCAATAATTGCTAAGCATATAAAGGAATCCTGAGACCAAAACATTTGAGATTGCTTTCTTACGGTTTTAGAATCTCAATTTATTTTTAAAGCCTCAGTTACTAATTTTACCAGAATCAAAATGAGGGTGGTACTTGCTCTGTAAGTCTCAAAAATTACTCTTTGGCAAGATTGGATCGATATTTCTTGTTGTTTCAGTTGCTAGTCAACAACATACAGCATATAGAGTAACTTTAGACAGAGCATGTAACATGAATCATTCCACTTCTTCCACTTCTGGCCAGCCAACACTCTCTGGAGCTAACATTGCACTAATGCCAGTATCGTGGGAGGCCTCTTTCTTGGTATACGGTATGCATCCAATTAATATTTTCTGACTCGATATAAAGTAACTTCCCCACTGAAGTTTATTGGACTGAATTGTTAAGCATATTCCTTGTTTTGGTTTTAAGATTACCACGATGGCCAGTGAAACTAGGTTAGCAGGCATTGGTGTAGTAGTTAACAGAGAACTCTCCAGAGCCACCCTGACTGGGCTTAAATCCTGGGTCTCATGCTTGCTCCTGTGTGAACATGTACAAGTCCTTTAACCAATCTGTGCATGAATTTCCTCATCTGAATATTAGGAATGAAAACAAAACTTTCTAGATAATAACTTCATTGTTATACAGGTTAAATAAGTTAACACTCGTACAAAATTTAGAACTAAACTTACCATATAATAAGATGACTCAACAAAATACCTAATTTCAACTGTTGTTCAACACAAGTGCATAGATACTGATGATTTGGCTTGCAGAGAAAATTTTTCTGTTTAAATGGATCCAGATACCTGAACACCTTTAATTCCACGTGCATTTTCCATCGCTAAAAGTTAAGAGTAGCAAGTGAAAGATGAGAAATAATGCAGACACACTGATAATGCTGAGAATGGCAGTAAAATACAAATCAGAACATAGACACAAAAGCTTAAAAGCATGATAGAGAAATTTAAACATATTCAGAATAAAAAAGACAACAATTGAAACTGTCTAACCTATTTGAGCAAAGACAGAAACTTGGGCTAAGCCTTCTAACTAATTTGAGTTTATTTTTAAATGATATAAATGCTGACATCGTTTTTAAATTATCATTAATATTGTCATCTTAATAATGTCTTTGCAATTCTATCTGCTCTTTAGAAAATGTCTTAATACATAGAATCATACAATGTCTCCTAAATAAAAGCAAAGGAAGAATTAGAAATTTTCTAGAACTGTCTTTTTCCCCTTGGCTTCTGAAATTTCACTTGGGTTGATTTGCTGACTCATATTTTCCAAGAAGATAAAATCCCTCTTCTACTTGCCAGACTCTAAGTCCCAAAGATACGGACATAATGCAGAATGGATGGACCGAACTTATCAATATTGGACTATGCTCAGCACCCTCCAGTATAATTGTCATCTCGCCAAATACCCAGCCTTTGAGCTTGTTTACAACCAATGGCAATGGATAGCTTCCAACTTTCTTTATAGTTTTGTCTTGTTCTTTCCCTTTAAGCTTATCTGAATTCAAATAATTAGATGAAGTGCATTACCACGAAAGTTTTATTAAATTAGCTCTGATTAACTCATCCCTTCATCTATTTATATTTTATCCAAATGGAATCAGATTGGGAACATATAAATTTTTTTGGTAAAAGTTTAAAATGGTAGAAAAGGTGAATTTCCCTTGAAATGGGTTATAGACTAAAATTTGCTAGCATCTTGTCACTAGTCATGGGATTGAGAAGTCCTCTGGTCTGTCCTGTATTAAGCGGCTGCACTAGATGGAAGGTTTTTTGTTTGTTTGTTTGTTTGCTTGTTTGTTTGTTTGTTTTAGCTGAGCCATCCTGCCACCTGTTGGCAACTCAGTGGCTGCTCAGTTCTGGCCAGGACTCAAACCGCTGTTGCACAGAGCTCACACTCTTGAGCGAGCTCTTAACCAACTGAGCCATTCAGTCGGCCCTAAGCGGCTGCACTAGAAAGAAAATGGCACCCTCATCTGGTTGACCATCTCACTCCACAGAGCTTGGTGCTGGAGAAGCACATTTAGTTTACAATGTCAGCTCATTTTAGGTTATGGCTAGTAATAATATATTGCTTTGTAGATATTCTTTACAATAATGAAACTTAAAATCTGAAAGAAACCAAAATACAAATATTGAAGCATGTAAGTACTAGAAAAACATAACTTTATATATATATTTTTTATATAAATATATATATATATATATATATATATATATATTTATTTATTTTAATTGCTTGAAATGAATGATGAAACCCTAGCATGGTACGTTTTTCCCCGTGGATGGTTAGGCAGGTGAACTTCATGTAAGGGAAGTCCATTTCTGTGATAACTCTCAAATGCCTTTCAGTGTATATCATTTGTGACCAGAGTTCCTGCCATCAGCACTGAGTGTTGTTCTGCTTGGGTTCCGTATCTGTGAGCGTAGGGAAGGCGCAGCCCAGAGTGGTTTGTGGAGCAATCAGAGCACACGACATGGAGGCGCTACATCCTTCGGCTCCGATACCACGGCCAGCACAGCATCAGTCTCCTCCTTGGTCTTGTTACCACCCTGAAAGTGCTTTCTGATATAGAATTATTCCCATGCAAAACTGACAATAATTTTTTTTCTGCCTGTTTTATAGGGGAAAAAGAGTAGACTGATTACGGTTTTTTGACATTGTGTGACAGGAAAAGGTCTATTTTCCAAAGTAACATCATAAAACCAAGGGCTTTGCATCCCCCTGTACCTCTTTCTCTTACTCTTAAAGCCAAACTGATTTAAACCTATGAAATCTTTGCAATTCACTCATTGATATCATAGAAAACAGGCTTGAATATTGAAAATGAGTAGAGGTAGAAGAAAGCTATCATTACTATTGTGAGGGGGGAAACAAAAAAAAACTGTTTAACTTACCAGTGATGAGCATATTTGGCTAAAAAAGAATTAATAAAAAAAGAAAGTTTAAGTACCTGAAATAAAAACACTGAAGGATAGATATGAACAAATCAAGAAAATTGCAAAAAAAAAAAATAGGAATGTTCCTTATTTCCATTTAACACCAGTGTGCAATTCCCTTGTTAAAGAAGTATTTCCACTCTGGGCAAGTGGATCAACTGTGAGGCTCTTCAGCCAAGCATTTCTGGACAGAGCAAGTGATGGGAAAAGAAGATTTCCCTCCAGCTTAACAATTTCTGTCTTCTGAATCAGGGCAAATGTTTCTGAGCACATTCATAATGACCCTTTGTTCTGCATCACGATGAAAACACATTATAACAGCTCAGAGAGATATGCAGAGCATACTTAAGTGATGGATGAGCAACACTCATTTGTGACTTCAAGAAAACATGCCGATGTGTCTAGTAATTAGACCACTCATAACAGAAAAAGTAGAAATTTCAAGATTATCTGAAGGAAAGGATGTTTCTCACACTATTTATATCACTATTATGCTCCTCTCATAAGAGAAAACCAGGAAATTATTACCAAGACAGGTTTCTTAAAGCATTTCCAAAAAAATGAAAATTTTCCATAGTACTGTAGATATTTAAACTATATTAAATGTCCAATAATTTCATGAATGTTATATAAGTAATATGCATTTTTTTGTTGCAGTAATATTTTGTTGCAGTAATAAAAAAAAGGATTTGGGACTATTGGCAAGGTAATCAGGTGATGACTTAAATTTTGAAAATTGTATCGTTAGGAATATACAACCAAATGGACACAGCATACACAAAGACAGTTTATTTAAGTAGCTGATAAAATCAGTTAAAAAAAGTACTGATTGATAAAGCTGATACTTGTTTTTACTGAACTTATGATATTCAATTTGATATGTAAACTGGATATTGTGTAATACAAGAGACTTCATTTTTTTATTTCTTATTAAACTCTAACTGTATTTAAAGAAAATAAAATTTTTTTTTTCTTTTCATTTTGCCAATAAAGAAACTGAAGACAAAAGTGAATAAGTAACTTTTCAGAGCAGCGGAAGTAGTCCATGGCACAATTAAAAGTAGGCCTCAGGTCTTTGGGGCTCTTTTAGAAGCTCTGCTACATTGCACATTTTGATGTTGATTATCGAAGTTAAATTTAAAAGATACTTTGACCAATAAATGCCATAAAAGATTTGTATGAAAACCTAAAATATCCAAAGATATTTAATATATTCTCTCTTCTCAATAGATAGATGATAGATAGATAGACATAGATGCAGAGATAGAGCTATATATGTATATGTGTGTTTATAATTATAGCTCATGCTCTAGCTCTAGTTCTATCCATCTTTATCTCTATCTGTATTTCTCCTATTGTAGAAAAATCATATGTTGTTTTCCATCAGTCATCTGCTAGAATAAGAATAAATAGGAATAAAACTCTACAAGAGAAAAATATGAAAACATATTGAACCTTCCCATACAAGGTACTTCATTATTACAGATTTTCTTGGTTTTCTTGATACTTCTGCAGTGTTAATACCCTCGGGGTCAGATGTGTTTGTCAGTTAATGACCATTTGGATCAAGGGCCTTCAGCCTTGCCCGAGGCCTTCAAGTTCTTCTCTCTGACAGTAACTGACAGACTCAGAGCAGCTCAGAGAACATTCTTACCGTGACAGAATTGCTTGGTCAATAGAAGGTTCTCTACTAATAAGCATGCAGGACATTAGTGAGGTACTTACCTAAATTTTAATGACCCAAATCCAGTTTTCTCACACTGCATACCAGTATGAGCGCTGAACATAAACACGGGGTCAGATTTTATTGCGTACATCAACACCACACTTTGAACTCACACTTTATTGAATAACTACTTAGTCCTGGATATAAGGCTATCTGAGGACCCAAGTAGAATGATGACATTTTTGTTTTTCCTTAGAATGGATATCTTACCTTCTGTTATCTTCTCCAAAAACATTTCTATCTTAGATTTCTTTTTAAGAAAGGTAGAGAAAGTATATTTCTAAATTAACTTTTGATTATATCTGTCTGTATAAACTTTATCATCATAACCACCTTGTGAATAACAATCTTAATGTCACACTATGAGCATCCCCTGCTTCCTGAAAGTCCATGTTACAGCACTTTGCTTTTAGGAAAGACCTATACTACTATAGTAATGGCGTTCTTCAGCAAAAGCGAAAATCCTCTTTGGATTACTTTCAGTGCTAACATAGGCCTTTTGTAAAAGTGGAGTGGACTATGGAAAATTATGGGAAAGCAGGGGGTAGCCTTTACTTTATGCCATTTCAGCTCATGAAAGATTTCATAGGCATGCCCTGCTTTTGGATAGCAGGGGATCCTGCATACTATGCAAACTAAAAATGGCCCCAAAGAGCAACATGCAATATGTGCACAAACCTAGAAAAATCTTCATATATAAAACAACACATTAACGAAACTTGTAAACTAAAGTGTAGATGTTCTTTGTGGATGGAGTTTAAAGAGAGAAATGACACTTGAATAATTAGCTTGTCTTTTTTTTTTTTTCAGGAAAAATCATTGCTTCTCTTCAAAGGGTCAAAATTGCTTTAGGAAAGAGACTATTGGAATAATGAAGTTCAGATGTCTTGAGACTGTGGCCCAGGAGTAAATTGGAATTTGTGCAACTTAGAGTAAATTTCAAGAATGGTGATTTCAACTCTTCTATACAGCCTCACGTGACCAGTTGTCTTGGCAGTACCGCTTCCATCCCTGGTCTGCATCTCTCCCCTTCACACTGTCTTGGCCTTCAGTTTTATATAAGGCTCATCACTGATTTCCCACCACTGTTACCTAAGAGCTTTACCAATGACTGCCCCCATGTCATCCATCAAACAGTGTAATACCTGGAAATAACAGATGCTCAAAAGTGAATCTCTTAAAATAAGAGAAGTGAAGTAAAAAAAAGATGAAGGCACTATGCTCCGATTCCCTATTTTTATGTTTGGAGCAAAGCTACACTGGTTGCTCAACTGAATATCAAGGGACTGTTTCCCACAGCATGCTTCATTCGGCAAACTAAAATAATGGAAAACTTTTCCCAACCCACAGGGGAAAAAAATGACATCATTGAATATATTCTCAGTGTGGATTATTTTCCACATATATTTATGCTTTATTCCTTGGTGTCTGCTACTGCTTGTCCTCTAGAAAATACTGGTGTTAGTAAAATTTACAGAGATCATATAAAAATAACAACAGCAAACCGTCATAACAATATTCAGTACTTTTTGAGAGTTTCTCCATACTTCGTGCTCTACATGTATTAACTTATATAGAACCCTGAAAATCACTGTGTATATAAAGTTTAAATGCCTTTACCCTCATTTGATCTATTAGAAAAACTAAAGTTTAGCAATTGCAGTAGTTAGGCCACACTAGCTGCTAAAACAGGAAAACCCTGAATCCTTTGTGGCTAAATCACTAGAAATGTATTCCTGTTATATACAGCAGTCCAATGAGAGTACTGAGTAGATAGCCTTCCTTTTAGTGATTCAAAGCTGAAGCTCTTTACTGTTGTAGCTCCACTATCTTCAACACTTGGCTTCCAAAGTGGAAAAGGAAGAGCGATGAGAGGAGGCACAGCTGCTTCTTAATCACGTCAGTCTAGATATGACACACTCCATCCCTGCTCACCTCCCATTAGGAAGAATTGGTCATATGGCTTCATCCAGAAGCAAAGAGGATTGGGAAATTGAAACCATGACCTAGAAGCCTCTGCCCAGTGATATCTCAATACTATGGATGAGGAGCCTAAGTCTTTCATGGAGAGCTGGCCATTTCTGGAAGGGTAAGCTATTTCCTAAGAGCACTCTTGAGTAATTAGTGAAGCTGGAATTTGAACCTATCTTTGTATCCAGATTTGAGCTCCTACTCACAATGTCACACTTTTGCAAGTACGGCTTATGGTTTACTGGCTTCTCCACTTCCCTGCACATAATTCTTTACAGTTGTGACTGTATATAGTATAGTGATATTATAATAATATCTACTTTATGGCATTCTGCAAAGGGCCCCATTACTTCCTGAAATTCCACCACTAAAATCTTGAGAACTTCTGCTATGCAGTGGTGTTGTCATGCTCTAAGATTTGAATGGGTGTCACTAAAACACATAATTTTCAGTATTTGAAGGACACAATTTTCAGCACTTTACGATTAGCATTCTAACATAAAAAGGAATTTAAATGTACAGTTTGCCAAATATTATTCAATTATGCTTTATATTTTTGCCCTATCAACCTTATTTGATGTGTCATATGTGGCCTAGAACAGAACTGTTTTTCTTATTACTGGCTTTTCTAATATAAAATTTCACAAAGGCGAGTTCATTATAAAATTTTAATGTTGGAAGAAACCACCCTCCACCAATAAGCTTTTATTGTTCATTTCTAAGCACACCAGAGTAAAGAAAAACACTTGCTTTCCACTGTGCAACAGCAGTGGAGAACTGTAGAAACTAAGAACATAGAAAATGTACAGAAATTAGGAAAGGCGATAATAGCCCCTTCCCGTATGTTCTTTAAGCAAAACACCAACAGGATTTGCTACATATATTGCCAAACAAATTGAGCCTCTCTAAAATTGTAAACAAAACAAAATTGCTACATAACTCTGTAATTCAGCAAATTTAATTTTACTTGTATTCATTCAACAATGCAACTGAACTGGCATTGCTGACCCATATCACTAGCTGACTGCCTGCACCGAACATTAGCTGTAAGATCAGTGTTTTGCTATTTCTAACCTTTTTTCGGTTAATGACAATGTAATTATAATTTCCAAATCAAATGCACCAATGGTTTATACTTATTATTTAATTCATATGAAAAGGTCAAAAGACCTGTAAGTAACTATTGTTTTCCTAAATGCCAAAAATGGAGAGAAATATAACAAAACCATAAGCAGAAAATTAGCCCTTTTAGACTAGTAATATTAACACATAGTCATCAATTCTATTCAACAAATATTTGAGCACTGACCATGTGCTAATGTGCTATACACTATGATAGGGCCTAACAAATATGATGGATATGTCATTTTTCTCTTCAAGATGCTTGCAATGTAGTTGGGGAAGATATATACATAAATAGCTCAAAAAGCAAAACATTAATAACATCCACTAAGGTAGCTGTTCTTGAAGACCACCAGTGGCCAATTGTTGGAAGGGGTTGCATTTTTCTGTCATCTTTACAAAGGTCTGAAAGCAAATCATTAAATGTAATACACTGAAAATTACACAATAACCAAAATATTAGGAATCAGGGAGAGGTTCTTTGTTATATGGATTTATCGCTGTGAGACTGAGGAAGGTGCCAAATTTGCAATGGTCCCATCATTCCTATCTTATGGAATTTCAGAAAGAGCTCTACACAGAAGAGACAGTGATGAATCAGAAGTTCCATTGCCACATTATTATAATTATCCAACTGTCCACAACTCTCAATTAAACCCCGTAATAAATCTGGGTTAGAATGCTTGACTTAGAAAGACGGACCCTGCTTCGGCTTTAAGTTCTCATCTCCAGCAAGCTTCTGAGCCCAAGTTAGTGAGAAATTCAATGCATGAAAGTAATTGGGTGAGAGCCAGATGGCTCATCATCACCCAGAATCAGGCCAAACTTTGGGTGTGGCTTTTACAAGGTAGAGAAGAGATTGACAGAGAAAGAGAGTGGGTAAGCATGTCAACTTACCACATGGGAGGAAGAAGGAAAATGATAGGGCCACATTCATGCATACTGCTTTTTAATGGAGTTATCCCCCTGCTGGAAAATAGCCCAATTTTTATTTTAGAATCTGGCCAAAATAGCAATTCCTGTGTGTGGTGGAGTAAACAGAAGCAATTTGAGAGGAATAAGAAAGAGTTTAGTAGAGAAGAGAGAACTTGCCTAAAATTTAAATTCTGCTATGCTCTATGTTTCAGAAAATATTTCTGAGAAAAATTTCAATAACCATTTGCTTTATAAAAAATAATTTACATTATGGTAGAGTGTCAGTACAAAATGAGACCGAAAAAAGATTGGGATATGTTGAACGCAATGAAAATAGCAACTCTCCTTTGGAAAGGTGGAGGGTACATAGCAAGCGCAGGAAAGTTACTGAAATGGGTGATTTCCCTTCCACCATATGTAATATCGTGTTATTACATGACATAGTCTTATCTTTTTTCTTTATCTTACAACAAATTTAGGATAACACCTATAGGTACTACAAATAGTTAATATAGATTGTTCTAATTTGGGAGAAATCTACAAAGCTGTAGAAAATCCAATAGTTCGTCATCACATTCCGAAAGAAGCCCTGTAATAAAGCAAATAGTAATAAAATACATAAACCTTGTCCAAGTAGTAACGAAAACCATTGTTCTCATAGCCATCCCATCAATCTCTGACATCTTATGTAATTTACAATTTGTTCTGGGTTCATCTTGCCATATTTCCATTTGAATAGTCTTATATAGTACTTCCATTTTTGTGGACCTACTGCTGCCTTGGGCCATAATATAGCTAATACACAAAAATAAATTCAGGAGACTGGCACCACCAAGATGGCAGAATGGGACACCTCAGCCTCTGTCTCCCTACAAAGCACAACAACTAGACAGCTGTGCACAAACAGAAATAGCTCTGAGAGATCAGGAAGCCCCTAAAGAAGCTTCTGCAACACAGTGGAGCAAAACTCTTGAGAACCACCACACAGAAAGGATAGGAAAAAAGAGGTTCATTTTGCCTGCATCATCCCATCACCCAAGCCTGCACTGCTCAGTGCCAACAGGGAGCTCCCTGGCCTGAAAGAATTCTCCTCACCAGAGAAAATAGAGGGGGTGAGCATCCAGCTTCTCCAGCCTTTGGGGGCACTGCACGAAGGACACAGGCTGGTGTCACCCCACCCAGAGACCAGCATAACCGAGACATCGAGATACAGCTAGGAGCAAGGAGGGAGGGCAGGGGCTGCCGGTATCCACCACACGGTGGGAATGACAGTTCCCAGGGGCCTGCTCTTCAGCCAGCCCCAGCAGCCTTCACCACTGAGGACCTCAACAACCCTTGCGAACATTGTACACACTGGCACCTTTATCGCTAAGGACCTTGCTGCAGACCCGAGCAGGCTGTCTCACCATAGCAGCTTTCACCACTGAGGAAACCAATGGCCAGCACAGATGCCATGGAACCCCACAGCTTTTGGCACTAAGGGCCCCACAGATTTTGCATTCACAGATGCCAGCTGCCAGAGTCCCTCCCTGTTCTCTGCCAACGCAGATGCCCCAGCCAGCACTGCTTCAGATACCCCAGCCCGGGGTCCACACTGGCAGCTATCCCTGGACTCCCTGGCTGTGTGGGTTCATGACACCACTTCAGGCCCCTGCAGCTGACCCCCATGATGTGTGTGCACCAGTCCCTGTAGATACATGCATGCATGCTGACAGCACAGGGCCCCTTAGCAGCTCATGCACCTAGACCTGGCGGGACTACTGTCACTGACTTCCACTGCCATGTGCACACCCATGGCTAACCTCTGCAGCTGCACAAGTGCAGGTTCACAGCCAATGCCATTACAGCTGCTCTTAAGCCTGGATCTGACCCCAACTCCTGTCACTGGCCTACACCGCCATGTGTGCCCACAGCGAACACCTGCAACCCTGCATATACTCATCCCAGATCCTTATTCCTGTCAAGAGTTCCCACTTCAGTGTCTGTGCCATGGCTAGACCCTTCAGCCACATGAGGGCACACTGACAACCAAGTCCCCTTGAGCTCCTCATGAATGGGAAGCCAGTCTCAACCCCAGTAACAGGCCTACAATGTTGAGAATACCAGCAGCTAGCCCCTACAGCCACATACCTACAGGCCACTGGCCCTGAATCCAGTCACGGCTCACCACTGCTGTGCAGGGGCAGGGGCCTGTAGCTACCCACTGTATCTACATGAGTACACATCAACAGCCCAGCCCCCTGTACCTGCTCAGATGCCCAAAAGTGGCTCTAACTCTTTTAACTGGCCTACACTTTTGTACATGCCTGTAGCTAGCACCTATAGGTAGGTACACACCTGCACACCACTAACACAATTTCACTGTCCCCCACCAGCACGCATGGGCCTGTGGCTAGCCTCTGCAACCACACAAGTGCACACTGACAGCCCAAAACTCCACAGCTGCTTGTGCACCTGAAATTGGCCCTAGCTCCTGCCTCTGACCCCAGCCTTCACCCTTGTACATAAGACTAAAGCCAGCCCCTGTCACCATGCAGCACCTGCAGCCAGCCCCTGCCACTGGCCACATGCACCACTGGCTCCAGCCACCACTACTACTTGCCCAAGTCCATCTCCACTGAACCTGGAGATGCCACTGAGGATGAAAAGAGCCCTTGTAGTCACTGCAGACCTTCTGAAGCTCTCAGTGCCAAGGATTACACAATTGTTGATGCCTTAGACACCAGCTGCCTGAGCCAATGAGACACCAAGCCTTTTCAGACCTGGCGCCACCACACGTCCTGCACTTGTCACCCTGTACAATCAGACCCAGGGCCACAGCATGCTCCAGCATTGCCCATGCGCAGGTAAAGGTCTTTCATTTTTTCCTTTTTTTTTTTAAAGATTTGATTGGGGAATTGGGGAGGGGAACAGACAAGCTGCTGTCCTTTTGTTCTTCAGTCTAGTTGTGTAGGACGTTGCTTCACTGGCCCATGTTGGTATTATCATTGCGCTCTTCCTGGGTGAGGCAGATCGGTCACTGGATCCTGGATGGCCACTCACAGCAGCTCTTAGGAGCTCACGCCAGCTGCCAGCCACTCACGGTAGCTTATGGCAGCCCATTGCAGCCTACATCATCACCGGTGACTCACAGCAGCCCAGCTCCAAGTTGAGCTGTTGTTCAGCATCTTAGCTATAGAGGCCACAGCATCACTGGCACTCATGTGGGATCCGAACCAGGGCCCTGCTGCCCAGAGCTGGCGTCCCAAGCCAACTCTTAACCAATGCACCACTCCGCTGGCCCAGTAAAGGTCCCTCACAGACAGTGCCATGTGAGCTGGTGTATTGTCGTGATGCAAGAGCCATGAATTGTTGGTGAAAAGTTCGGGTCATCTAACTTTTTTATGCAGCCTTTTCAGCATTTCCAAATAGTTAACTTGGTTAACTCTTTGTCCAGTTGGTACAAATTTATAATGAATAATCCCTCTGATATCAAAAAAGGTTAGCAACATCATTGCAACAAGTTTGTGATCTTAATTGTCAGAACTCTTAGACTAAAAGTAAAGGGATAAAATAGGAATTTCACACAAACCAATGAGGTTTGTCCCTTATATTACACCACATATAAAAAATAACTCAAAACTGAATAAACATAAAATCTGAAACTGTAAAACTCTCAGAAGCAAAAATAGGGGTGAAGTTCATTGAAATTGGTCTTAGCAATGATTTTTTTTTAAAATTGATATTAAAAGCAAAGGAGGCAACAAAAGCAAAAATAAATGAGTGTGACTATCAAGCTAAATGTTTCTGCCCAACACAGGGAATACCAACAGAATAAAAAGGCAACCAATAAACAGAAAAAATATTTGAAAACCATATACCTGATAAGGGATTAATATCCAAAATATACAAGGAACTCATAACTCAATAGGAGAAAAACAAGTAACCCATTTTTTTTAAAAAATGAACAAAGGTCCTAAATAGACATTTTTTTCAAGAAAGACATTTGAACGATCAAGACTTATATTAAGAAATGCTCAACATTGTTAATCATTGTGAAAAAGAAAATTAAAACCATAATCAGACTGTCAAAGTACAAATGTTGGTGAGGATGTAGAGAAAAAAAGAATCCTAGCGTACTGTTGGTGGAAATGTAATCTGGTACAAGAACAACAGTATGGCATTTCCTCAAAAAACTAAAATTAGAACTACCTTATGATCCAACAATCCCACTATGATGGTTTGATTGTGGCCATCATTTCACAGTGCATACATATGTCAAAACATCACCTTGGATACTTTAAATAAATACAATTTTTGTCAAAAATAAATAAATGAATTTTTTAAAAATTTTAAAAAATCAGAACACTTTTATTCTGAAGACCAAACAATTCACTAATCTCTCTACTTTCTGAATCCTTAACCAGAGTACTCCATTTTGCTTTGAAGAATTTGAGTACATCTTTGTTATCCTACTACCAGCCATTTCATCCATTTCATCAATCATTTTGTGACTTTAAAGAAATAATTCCCAGAATTTTTATCACCATTTAGTTCATTGAGTAAGACAGAATTTCCGATCTGGCCAGACTACCTCTCAATATACAGTCAATATGTTGACGAAGTGAGAAATATTGGAAGAAGGGTTATCACTGTTAAGTCTGTACAGTGGGATGGAAAAGAATGGTTCCTGTTCCTGAGAGAGAAGAAAAGGTGAGGAAAGGAAGCAAGCCTATTGTCCACCTGACTTACAGTGCAATAGAATGGCATCGTCAACCTCGGGAATTTACCCATTAAGCAATATTACGGTAAGGCTATTTACATTTTTTAAATGCATTAAACACTTTCCCCCAACTCAGAACCTTCAGGGCCTTGTCATGGCTGGACACTTCCAGGAAACAACTGGGGTGACTGATGGCACGAGCCTGTAACTGGGGGATGGCGGTGCAATGTTCAGCTTCAAATTGGGGCCTGTGTCCATGCCTCAGGGTTTTGTTTGCTTGTCAATACCCTCAATAGCACATCCCTGAATGTTACTTATTGCTTAATGAAAAAAACAGATTGCTCTGCCTAGCATCTAATAGTTGTTAATATCCTAATAACATTAACGTATGCAATATTCAGCTGAATTATAAGGCCGACAAGAGCCTACGTGTGTGGAAATGTAATTACAGTGGAAGTTTAATGATAAATCACCACCGTTTCTCTCTGCCTTAATAAACTGTCAGGCACTACCAAATAAAGCAGAAGCAATTAAGGAAAGCAACAGGATCTCGGGCTGAGGGACAGGAGTGATGGGAAAAATAGAACCTCCGCACCCCCAGAATAGCTTACATAAACTGCTGGTACTTAACTGCTGTTGAACTCTGATCGGCAGGGACATCAGCCTCCTCATTCATCCCCCTAGAATATGGCATTTTGATTTCTCATAGGAAGGTACAGCATTTTCAACTATGATAAAGTGCCTTAGATGTCCAAACAGCTCATTAAATTCCACCTACTATTCCTGTGTTCCTTTCAGTACCTGTTTAAAGAGGTTATTTCTAAAACACTAACATTTTATTTAATTTTATCCAAAGGCAGGAAACCCCGTATTTTCCGGGTCTTTCAGCTATGATCGTTAGATTGGATAGGCAGGGATATGAGGGTGCAATTAATCTAGGACAGTACACGGCATAGGACAGAACTATGCCGCTGAGTAGGAAATAGCAAAGGCTTTATAGTGAAGACCTGAGCTCATACAGACCCCAGCTCTGCAACTTAATAGGTGGGTGACTTTGGACAAATTACTTAGACCTCTTTTATGCTCTATGACCTGATTTATCAAATGAGGATATTAGTTAATAATACCTACTCCATAAGGTTGTTATGAGGAACAAATTAAGGAATGAGTTAAACCTCTGAATTGGTACAATTCCTACCACCAATAATGCACTCGGTACATGTTTTTATTACGAATAATTTATTATTCTTTCATGAGCTGCTGTGTGTGTGCGCGCGCGCACGCGTGTGTGTGTGTGTATGTGTGTGTATGTGTGTTTACCTCCACCCTGCAGCCTCAACCCATTTTCTGGACCTTGTTCATGCAGCCAGGCTATTGATAGCATCATATAGCATCTGGATAGATGGGATTATTGTAACTGTATGGTCTAACCCTATTGTTGGGCACATAAGGAAACTTAATTGATCTGAATTCTTAGATTAAATCATGAATTGGTCAGATATAAGCTAAGCCTGAGGCTCTGAAATAGGCACTCAAGACACAAACAAAGCAGAATCTCGATTTACCTGAGATTCACCATCCTTATGTTGAAACAGGCAGTTAGAGGCAGGTGACAAACGCACCAGCAGAGGCAAGCTTCTATTGCCACATCAAGGACAAAGAACTTATCTCTCACTGGGGTAGTCCAAGAACATATTCTAGGGAACATGATATTTGCTTTGTTGTCACAGTCTGTAAAAGAGAAAAGCTCTAATAAGAAAATCAGAGAAGAGTATAGACAAATAAATAACACTATGTGCAAACATCATTAGTCACTAAGAGAACACAAAATGAAACCACAACCAGATACCACTACATAAAAATTGGAATGGCTAAAATAAAAAATAGACCCAAAAAACCCAGTAAAATTTCAACAAGTGGGCTGGAGAGGATGTAGAGCAACTAGATTTCTCATACTTTGCTGGTGGGAATGTAAAATGGTATCTGTATTTTCAAAAACAGCTTGTCAAGTTTTTATAAATTAAACATCTGCTAAACAAATGATACATTCTCACTCCTAGGTATTTGCCCCAGCGAAATGAAAAATTATTTTTTACATCTGAACCTTTATATGAACATTTATATAGCAGGTTTATCATAATCTCCAACAACGAATCAACCCAAATGTCCCTCAGTGAGTGAATGGATAAACTACGGCATGTCCTTACCATGGAGTTCTACTCAGCAATAAAAAAGAACAAACTATTGATACACACAATACCATGAATGAATCGCAAATGCATTATGCTTGGCGAAATAAGCTAGACCCGATACACCAATAATGTGTGCTTCCACAGCATTTATATGGCATATTGCAAAAAGGACAACCATAGAGACAGAACACAAATCAGCAGTTTCCATGGGGTGGAAGGAGGTATTTATTTTAAAAGGGCCAAAAGGAAATTGTGGGGGTGATGGAACAGTTCTAGATCTTGATTGTAGTGGTAATCACTAGACTACAGGTCTTTTCAATAAACGAAAAACTTTATTCTAAAAAGGGTGAATGTCACTGTATGTTAATTATACTTTTTTAAAGGGCCAAAATACACTATGTGAGAAGGTCCAGAAATATAATACAGAGTAGCAAATTCAGGTTTGCCAGCATGACTCTTGAAGAGGGGGTATCATATAACTATTACTTAGCTAACTACTTGGCACATAGGAGAAATCCAATTACTACATGGTGCATAAATGAATGGAGGGGAATTATTGTGCTATGAAACTGGAAGTAGACAGGAACCAACTCTCACAAAATCATGGAATAATTGATAGTCAGCATGCTTATATTTTGTTCTGTGATCTGATGCATATCTCTGTCATTCATGTTATTTAGTAAGTACTGTCTTAAAGAAATGGGGAAAATGCACAAAGATGGGGAGCATGAGGGCCACCTCACAGACTGACTGCAATGAGACGGGTTCTCCTTACATGAGTGCAACGCTCAGCTGCCCAACCACACACAGCAGCCCTGGGGCCTGGGCTGGGAAACCGTTTTTAATTTTCACTTCCCTAGATATCTGAGAGACATTTGCCAAGGAGGCATTTGCCAAATATGAATAATGATGGAACACAGAATCAGTGTTGAAAATGAAGGCTGTCTAATTCCACTGGTTTTATGTCATTAGTCCACTTTCATCAAATATCTTTTCAACAATTTTCCCATCCATGTTTTTCCAGCCTATTGTGTGCATATAATACTCCAGAGTACTGTTTTAAAATATAAGGTAATACAAAATTATTTACATGGAGTGAAAAAAATTCTGAAACATGAGTCGTTATAAGATGTCAGCATAATCACTCAGGACAGGTACAAACACAGGTGGCAATGGCGTACCTGCGAGAAGCTATGCACCTCGCTGCTGAGGAAGAGCGGGAATTAAGGGAATGAGCATAGAGAAGTGAAAAAATTGTTCCTTTAGAGGGAGTGGTAGGATTGTTATCATCTTTATCATTTCTGGAGCAATAGATGTTTAAAGTGGTTTACTAACCGTTATTATTTACTCATCCCAGAAAGCCTGCACTGCAAGTAAATCATCATCTCTTGGAAAACATGACTTGAGAAGGTTAAGATTGGGCAGAAAGTCTCATGCGAATTAAGAACTTCAACTCCTCTGACCATTTCAATACGGTGCCACTCAATTGTGAACGGATGGTGGTTCAACAACTTGTAGTTATATTTCTTTTCACGAGGGGGGTAACCTGGAGTTTATTTTTATTATAATACTTCTAGGTAAAAGGCCAGATGGAATCGGAATGAGGGAACAGAGCCAGAAACAGGAAATGAGGTGTCAGAGGAACAAAGGACAAGTAGAGAAAAGTTTAGAGAAGTTACTCTGTGCTTCCACCGCGAAGCTCCACATTGGGGTTTTATCACAAGTGAGTCTTTTGAGAGTCATCCATCACTAGACAGAACTAAGCACACTGTCTTTAAAGGAAATCTTTGTTCGAATTCCCCCCTGACAGGAAAAAGCTTCTGGGTTCACTCAACCCTATCTTTATCCTTTACAAAGGAGAACTATAGAGAGAATGGCTTTGCTCCCAGGGGCCTCAGCAGCTCTTATTTAACTCGCTCTGTCTAACCAGACAAGTGCTTAGACTCCCTGCATTCACCTGCTGCAGCCCCCACACAACAAAAAAAGCCTGCCTCCATGCTTTTATTTCCTCTCCTTTGGGGTTCCTCAAAGTCTAGGGGCCCCAGGGAGGGATCCTTTGTAACAAGGTCACCTGAGTGATTGATAAAAGGTCCAGAACATTCCACAGGACACAGTGGCTATTACTTGTTTTCCTTAACCTCACAATAGTGGAGAATACCTGACCCAGATTCAAGTTATTGGAAGATGAAACTTCCAATCCGTATTAAAACGCAAAGAAATGGCAATATTTCTCATGTTAAACTTCACTGCTGAGAGCTTGTGACACTCATTATACATGCAAAATGCAAACAAGCTCTTGCTTCAAAGCAGAACTGTACCCACTTCCTTTTAGTAAAATAAGCATTTACTTAATTAGAAGGAGTTCCAGTAAAAGTAAAGAATATTTATGCTCAAAATTCAATAACCCCTTTTAACTTTGTATAGTACTCTATAGTTTTTATTATTATTATTATTATTATTATTATTATTTATCTCCAATCTTGTGTTTATGCTCTGGATTATAATTTCATATATATTGCAAGGCTTCAGAAATTTCCCCCAGGAATATGCTAGGCTTGGAATTAAAATGATCACCTCCGACTTTAATGATTGCACCATTCTCATCTCACATAAACACCAGGCAAGCTCCTGGCAAGCAACAGAAACCGATTCTGGGTAATTTAAATAGAAAAGTACTTATGGGAAACATAGTGGGCTCACAGAATCTGCAGGAGGATGAAAAATCAGAATCAGGCTTAGGAAATAGACCAAATGTAAGGGAACTTGGTAAAGACAAGTAGCAAGAAGAGAAGCAATTGCCTTTTAGAAGAAAAGTGCACCTGAGATGTTACCTCAGTTACCACATGACACTGATGGGGCTGCACGCTGCACCCTCACTGGACAGCGTGAGATCTATGAATGCATCTTCAATCTCTCTCTTTGAATCGCCAGCTCTCAGTGAACATTTCAAGGCTGAAACATCTAATGGGCCAGGCCTACATCATGTGCTGGTGTGTTCAGACAGCTGATTCTTCACACAAATCCTTTCTACAAGTCACTATGGCCACTGGAACATCTTCTTGACAATAGAAAGCTAAAACTCCAAAAGGGGAGAAAACATATGTACAGAGCTGCATACCATGCAGCAGTAACTCAAGTTTCAATAGAAGTACCTATGGTAATAACAACAGAAAAATAAAAGGTGACCATTGCTCTGCCTCTGCTCTGGGTATTCATTTCGACCGAAGTTTGCTCACATTTGGTAACATCACACATTCCCAGGGCACACACCGGAACCAACAACAAGATCCTTCCCCCTATTTGTTGTTCCTTGATCACAGGGACAATTGGTGGCCTAGGGACAGGTGCCTCTCTTCAATCAGCTGAGTTCCTGAGAGCTGAGAGGGACGCAAGGCCTGTGAGATCTGTCACTGGCTGGCAGTGGCTCAGTCATTCCAAGACTTCTTGTTATAATACTTTCTGGAAAGAAGGGGAAATTTCAGAAACTACAAAGCTCCTTTCTCAGCTTTGATTTGGCCCACAGCTCACAACAGCTGTAAAAGTTGAATCTTGCAGGGGAAAAAAAGAAGAAACACACACACACACACACACACACACACACACACACACACACACATACAAAAAAAAAAAACAAGGTCAAGATTGGTTATAATGTGGGTTTGAGAATGCATTGTTTTCAGAAGAGGGAAAAACCACTATGCATGAATATGCAGAGTGAAAAATGAGAAAAACATGTTAGTTTTATTTCAAGCTAAAAAGATTGGGCCCACAATCCCAATTACATATATGCTTCTAGGGGCAGAATACATAACTACTTGCCTTTGAAATCATCTAGGACACATTTTAGCTTATATCTCCAAAAACATTAATTGTTTTTAGTTTTTTTAGCCCTCATATTCTGAATAATGGGGGAGGGGGAAACACTAAATGTTAAACAGGTTAGTGAAACAAAATTATTTTTTTTAAAAAATGAGTGACTGATTTTCACTGTAACCTACTAATTCAGAAGCAAAGTGAAGGATTGTTCTTTCTGGACTGAATTTATTTCCGTTTATTTATTCCCTGCTGCAAAGAGATTCTTTTCCCCAAATAATTCAAACATCTCTCTCTTCTCTAGAGATTCAAACTGGAAAATGTTATTATTATGATTTTTTTCTTTCCAAAAGCAGTGGATTAGGTGAGAGGATCTTTATCTCTAAATAGTTACCAGGTTTTTCATGATTCTGTAATCAGTTAGCTGGAAGTGTTCACGTCACTTTTGACAATAAATGCCAGCAGGAAGGTAGTTCTATTTTAATTATTTAGGATAATAGTTCTCAACCCTTGATGCATATTAGAATCACCTGGAGCACTTAAACAAAATGGATGTCTGGGCCTTATTCCAGACCAACTAAATCATAATCTCTAGACCTGGAGTCCCATCATTGGTATTTTGTTTTGAAACTCTCAGTTGAATCTAATGGAAAATTGGGCTAAAATTTCCTTCTCCCAGGGAACTGCCACTTTGTTCCTGAGAATCAAAATTTGTACAAAAGCATATCTATTGGGATTCAAAGAAAGAACTAAAGCTAAACTTCTCCTTCCTCTCTCCTATGGAGAATAGACTGCCAGCCTAGCTTGTGAACCCGGGTGGAATATAATGACAATACCGTCACCACCACCACCAACAACAACATCTTTACCAAGCCCCATGCCTCTACTTCTCTCTCTCCCTAATTAGGTTTTTTTTTTTTTTTACCTAGAAATCTCCCTTTACACTTGTAGCTTCACTTCAGTATCTCAGTCTATCAGAGATCCTGGCTCTCACTATATCACTTACTATATAAAAATTCTATCATCCATCAGAGAATATAGGAATCCCAGGGCATATGCCCTTGCCAATTTCTGGAAACATTTTAAAAGTACTTTTGAGATTCTAAGGGTGAGTTCCCCACTGGTATTCACTTGATGGGCAGAGAAAACTCAGTGAAAAGGATACAGAGCAGGCTGACACTGAGCCCAGCTGGGGCCCAACTCCCACAGAATAGAGCGATGGCTGTGCAATCTGACATTGTGCTGCAGTACATGTGAGGTGAAACCTAAGACCGGCATTTTTTACATAAGAACCTCAGAAGATTCTGCAACAGCTGGTCTGCAGACCACCCAGAGAATCACATCCATAGACTGTTATATGAAAAGCTTTCAGAGAAACCAGGAATATTTAGGTGGGGAAAGCAAAGCTGTCTTCAAATATTTAAAGGGTTTTCCTGTTTAAAAAAACCAAAAACTAAATAGATGTTTTTAAAGCCCTCTTCTTTTAGATCCCAAGAGATTGAAAAAGGAAATATGGGTTGAAAATGTAGAAAAATTGATTTGGCCTCAATTTAAAGAAAAAATTTCATAGCAATCAAATTGGACTGCCTTAGAAAGTAGTATTTTTAGATTCATCCTAGAATGATTGCCACTTAGCAAAAATACTATCAAAGGGATCCAAGCTTAGGGTAGTTAGATGGTTCAGTTTGTCATGTCCCTTAAAACATGAATTCATTCAGAATAATAAAACAAAGCTTATCATAGGTGTAATTCTTAATCTTCACAGCAGGATGAAAAATATGCAGCTGAATATTTGTGCACTGTATTAGCTACCTCAATTTCCTAAACCACCTCATTACACCTTGAATATCTTATATGAAGGAATTCTAAAACTAGCTTTTGGGTGAAAAAGCTTTAACCCAAACAGTTAATAGGACTACCAAAATAAAATCTTGATCAACCATTTATGGCTTTATAGTCTAGCATCTAAGCTAGTCCAATATAGGGAATGATAGCTAGATAGATATAGATAGATATATAGGAAGAGAGAGAAGTGGGAGGGAAACAGAGAGAGAGAGAGAGAGAGAGAGAGATTCACTTCTGGCTAAGTTGGAGTAAGCACTCTTCATTTCTCTCATTGAATACAGCTTTGAAACCTGGAAAGAATGTGCACGAAGCAGCTATTTGAGGACTCTGCAAAGAACATAGTGGCAAGTGGATTGGATAAGAAACCCAGAATTCAAAGTACCGTCAAACAGAGAGTGAGTTCGCCAATTTTATTCCACTCTGGAATTCTATGCCCTGAATTCAAGATGGCTGGAGAACTTAAAGGGGTTCTTGGCACAGACATAAATTGAGGAGATGCACTCTAGTTCTGACTCAAGAAGTGCTAAAATGGTCTGCTAAGCTAGAGAGAATGTGGAAGTGCTGTTTTAGTTCTTTGTTTTTATTTTTATTTTTGCTCTCTTCTGTACTGCCTCAGCACCCAAATGATCCTACAGCAATAGCTGAAATGGCAATAGGTGGACCCAGCCAGAGCCCATAATTTTGAGAGAAGGAAATCTTCCCCCCCCCCAAATAATGAAGCTATGGTTTCAAAATAAAGGGAGGAGCCCCAGTTACTTCACCTACTCACCTCCCTTTCCTGCTTCCCTTTCCCCTATTTCCTGCTCCCCCACACCCTTCACCACAATGTGGGTATAGTTAAGGAAGAGTGAACAGCAGAGCAGGATAGATCATAGCCCCAATTCTCTGACCAGAGGATTAAAAGGGAGGGAGCCTGGAAGAACCAAAATGTACCAGGGAGATAGCAGATAAAGAAGAGCTCGAGAAAGCAACTCCTATGAACTCCTGTGCTTGCCTGAGCTGCATGTGAGTGAACTTGAATGTAAACAGCACACACAGACTTAAAGAACTGAACGATGACATAAGCCATTGCCCAAGTCCCTGGCTGGCTGGATGTGTGATGTGCGGGACAGATTTGAATAGCACTGCAAAGGATTTGAGAACCAAATTGACATTAAGACCACAATCCAAAAAAAGTCTGGTCAAAACTTGTGACGTGAACCCAATCAAGTTGATCGCTGCTAAAGCAAAAATACTAACATGCTCTGTAAGGTTTCAACTAGACCCAGAGACATAACATAATATTCAAATTGTTTACCATATAACTCCAAATGACAATACACAGAGAACCTGGAAAATTTCAACTTGCATAGGAAAAAAAAAATCTGAGATGACATAGATGTTGCAATTCTCTGACAGAACCTTTAAAGCAGTTGAAGACAACCAAAATTTTGCCACCCTGAAGCTTCCTTTTGAGATATTGATTTTAAGCTGTTAATCAAGAAACAAGACTCAGAAAGACCCTTTGACTCTCCTCCCTTTCCTGCCCAAGAGATTCACATGGAAAAATCTGCCTTCAGAAGGGAGCTTTGGCTTAATCACCTTAAGAGCCTCCATCCTACATTTAGTCAGGAAGACTCCAAGCCTGTTAGCTGGATATCCTGTGTGCTCCATTGTCTGAGATGCCCATCAAGAATCTTCCTTACATGTATATCCTGTTCTTCCTTAACTAACTATAAATCACCCATTCTCACTGCTGAAATCTAACACTCAGTCCCCCACCTTTTCTCCTTTGTCCAAAAATGTCCTACATACCCAATGTTGCCTCACTGTTTTGGGAATTTTCATGCTTATGTGAATTCCCCATGCACACCTATTAAAATTGTTGTTTTCTCCTGTTAATCTGCTGTATGCTGTTTGAATTATTTGACCAGCTAGAAGAACTAAAGGGGTAGAAGTACCATTCCCCTGGCCCCAGCACAGTTATAAAACTTCTCCAACAAGAAAGGGTGACAGAAACAAATGGTAAGATAGAAAAATATCAGAAAAGAAATAGAGGACATAAAGAACTAAATGGAAATTTAAGAACTGAAATAACCAAGATAAAAATCTCATTGGATGGTTTCAACAGAATTGAGATGGCAGGGGAAAGAGACCATAAACCTGAAGGTTGATGGATAAATATTGTTCAATCTGATCAGAGGAAAAAAAATGAAAAAAAAAAAGAAAGAAAGAAAGAAGAAAAAACATGGGGGGGGATGAACAGAACATTAGGTAACTGTGTTACCAAAAGGTCTAGTGTTTGCATCATTAGAGTGCTAGAAGGAGAGAAAATAGTATGGGTGGGCCTGGAAAAATATTTTGGTGAAAGACAATTTGCAACCTGGGCCAAGCAGTGGAATGATAAAAGAGAGACAAAGTAACGGGAATCAAACTGTCCCTATCAAAGTGCAGTTCATTTAGAGTTAGTGTGTCTCCTGTGGGTTTCTGTAGCTGCAGCCCCCACTGCTGCCATGGGATTGCCTGGGGTCTGGCATAGAAGGGAAAAGCAAAGCATAGGTAGAGCGTTGGGCTTCTTACTTTTTCTGAGGGTTATAAATTCGAGCCAAGCTTCTTTTGGAGCTTTCTCTGTCTGCACCATAGTGCTCAATTCCAGGGTTGTGGCTGTGCTAAGTCTAGACCAGGGGGTGCTTGATGGAAAAAAAAAAAAGAAAAAGAAAAACTCACTGCTGGTTGGTGAGTTTTGAAAGTCTGATCTTCCTCTCCAATGCTTTTGCTACTACAGTTCACCCTTCAACAAGAAGGAGGGTTAGAGACACCAATCCCTGTGCATACAAAAATCTGGGTACAACTTTTGACTCCCCAAAACTTAACTAGAGTTACTCTTTCGCATCTGCAGATTCCAACTGCATATTGTATTTTTGTGGAAACAGTATTTTTGATTCACAGTTGGGAATGTGAAAATGGAGTTTTCCATCTGTGGTTGTTTGAATCCTCAGATGTGAAAACTGCAGATATGAAGGGCCAACTGTAGTTATTGAAAAAAAAAATCGACGTGTATGTGGCCCTGAGCAATTGAAACCTGTGTTGTTCAAGGGTCAACTGTGTTTATTTTATAGAGTCCACAAATAGCGGCTTCCTACATTCTATCTAGCTTTTACAGTTGCTTTCCATTGGGCAGATAAGGAATGCTTCTTCCATGTTACCCAGAACTGGAACCTTATTCTTCCAGAATAATTCTCAAGCAGTCAAAGATAAGGAAAATGTATGTTCTGGGAAAATTATAAAATACTGCAAAAAGTGACTTCTTGAATCTTTGAATAATATTGCAGATGAATGATAAATAAGCATTTTTGATTTTCTGATTACAGATTATCTAAAGAGTCTAATTTTTAAGTTACATTCCTAGTCACTTTCCCATCTCACTGGCAACATGTATGGAAGTACTACAAGGATATTTTAACTTTGCCCAAGAAAAATTTTTAGAGAATTAAATCGTTTGTCTCTAAATATGTAGACTTTCCAAATTTAAATAGTCATGATTTTGGACTATCAATGCCACTGAATACCAACCTTAGTGTAGATAATGGGAAAGTGGCTATGTATTGAAAATAGATACACAGTCTTATTGTAATGTTATTTCACACATTCTTTACTATTGGGTTGTCGGAAAAGTCATGACACATTTTTGCAACAAGAAACATAGAAAAAATATGTCATGACCGTTCCAACAACCCAATATATTATTTATTCAGAAAATTTTTCTTGAGTGTCCATCTAGTTCTAGCTTTGACTGTGCCAGTAAGTCAATTGGGTAAGATTCTATCTTCATCTTATTATAGTTAGGATATTTGAATAGAATTCCATAGGCATGCTGATAAGCACAACTGTTCTCTGTATTGTTGTTTGAACATGTAGATGTTTTTTTCTTAATTATTCACAAGTGAACTTTGCCTCTGCTAATCATTACAAAAGGCTAAGATCATCCATACCCTTGTATTCATGATTAAATGAACAGGTGAAAAAGTTGGACAGTGAAGAAGGCTGATGGGAAAAAAAAATATTGACTTGTTTGACATATTGTGTTGGAGGAGAGCTCTGTGGATACACTGGACCACCAAAAAGACAAATAAGTGGGTCCTAGAGCAAATTAAGCCTGAAACATCACTGCCTTACTTCAGTCACATCGTGAAGGCAGAGTTCTTTGGAACAGACAATAATGCTGGGAGCAATAGAAGGCAATAGGAAAAGAGAAAGACCAAATATGACATGGATTGACTCCATAACAGAAACCGTAGACATGAGTCTGTGGAGCTGAGCTGGGCTGTTGAGGACAGGACGTTGTGGACGTCATTCATTCATAGGGTCACCAGGAGTAGGAGCTGACTCAATGGCAGGATAAATAACACACACACCCCTGCTAATTAAGCATAATGATCACTGTAAAATTCTTGCCTTGAAATATTTTCCTAAGCTTGAGCAAATATGCCAGCTCTATAAAAGGGATAAAAACCACAGGTCAGGTCCAGTCTTCCTTTTACTCTGATTTGTGCTCTCCTGGCTGAAGCTAATAATTATACCTTTTACAATAGTTTCTTAAAGCAACTTTTTAAAGAGATTAAATGACTTGATTAGCACAGTTTAGCTTTTCCCAGGCAGTTTATGGAATGTCACTGTTAACCACCTCAGGCCTGAAAAATGAAGTTAAATTCTTAAAGAAAAATGAGCTTTGTTCACATAATACATATATACATAATTTTGGTTTAGTAGCAAGAGAAGAGGACTTGTGACAAATTCATTAACTCATGAACTTGGGGAATTTTGTTAAGTTAGTATTTCGTATTTCAATTCTGTGATAGAAGTTAGCATATTTATTTCATAGACACTAGGCTGCTTTTTATTATTACCTTTTTTCCTTCTCTTTCTTTCTTTATCCTCTCCTCCATTTTTTCCTTCCATCAAACCTCTCTGCTGATCTTCTGCCTTAACACCTCTGATCAATTATCAACTTCTCAAAATGTTCTCATCTGGTACTGGGCGTAGGAGCATTCCATCATTTCTCCAATACATATATCCAGGTGTGATTTACACAAAGATATAACAGACAAAAGCGTTTCTAGCGTCACTATCACATGGAATGTACATGCATGTGTTTATTTGAGTCCAAGAATGCAAATAACCTTCACTTGGCAGAAACATGTTCAATTAATTAAAGCTGGTGGAAATTACAAAAAGTTCACTGAATTCCAGAAATCATATAACCTCTGAGTTTGTTTTGAGACCTTTTCCCCTAACATTGGTTAAATAGCTATCATTGTTAACATTTGCATTCCTCCCACCCCCCAAGGGAGGAGACTACTATTGTAATTATACTACATTCTTCTGAGGTTCCATAACGAGCTATTATTTTGCTAATGGAATATTCAAGTAGTGTGTAGTAATTTATGAAATAGTCCCAAGTCCCATTTTCTCAGTGTGAATCTTTTTGTTCACAGGTAAATTGATGTGTGTGGGGTTATCGGGGCTTTTTTATAATTCAAATTATCCATCCCCCTTCCCCTCACACACACAAAAATATATATGTAATCCCAGAAGAGTTTTTAGAAGTGGTTAGAATTAAAACTGTACAGACTTTGTGCAAGTAGTAATTTATGCATTTTAATTTGTTTTATATTTTTGCATTTTGATACCTAATTTTGAAAATGCTCCTAAATGTGTGTGTGTGTGTGGGGGGGGATGTGGAGGGGCAGGCAAAATGTAATTCAACTTCTTTCACACTATAGTCTGTTCTTTTGTCAGCTTTAACTACTAGTGGGAGAGCTCCAGCTCTCCCATTTTCCTTCACTTTAAAAGACAAAAATTGAAACTAGTGTAGTTCTTATTGAAATGGACACCACGCTTTGTCACAGAACTCTTAAAGGTATAATGGGCTGTGCATATATTGATGAACATAAAATAGCCCTTGAGCAGAAAGCTATGCAAAGAAACCTATGTTGGGAGAAAGGTTTTAAACCATTTAAACAAACAAACAAATGCAAATTACGTGTAAAATTAACTAAGCAACTGACTGAAGGGTTCCAATTCCTGCCAAAATTGTGAAATGGCTTGTACTGCTGGGTCAGTGTCCTCAAATCAGCCTTAAGGTTTATTTGCTAATATTGTCACTCCAGAAAAACATTTTTGGAAGCTAACCAAAATAACTAACAGAAGGCCCTGAGGATGCTGAAAGATGTCTGGAATTGCTGCAGGTGGAAAAGGGTAGAGTCCCACCCTCCTGTGATGCTCCAAAGATGACCTTGAGGAGATAAAGTGGAGACAGCCTTTGCAATTTTGCACTCGCCTTTGCCATACGCTGTCTTTGGGCAATCCTCACCTTCCCCAGCAGAAATCTGCTATAACAGCTCAGATCACTAAAGTGGTGCCTCCTAAGGTAATAGTGAGGTGGGACGAAGGCCCTACATGAGTGATGAATTGTTACACAAAGGTGAAGATGGACCAGCTGCCCTTGGGCATTCACTCTTCCCTCTCAGTATTTATTAGCTGATGAATATCAATCTAGGAAAATTGTCTCCTCCCATTGCTGTTCCCATTAAAAATGAGACATGAATCACTGATCAGATGAAACTCCTACAGGAGTGACAGTTAACAGCCTGGAATCCACCAAGGTTCTGTGGGGCCTGGAACTATCTGCGCAAGGGCTTAAGCCTTCCTCTATTTTTAAATTCACTATAATTCACATAGACTAGATCCTGGCCTTCGGCCCTTGCCCAAAACACATTTCCAGAAATTCAGGAAGGACCATCTTTCTATTCACAGAAACCAATAAAACTGAGTAGCTGATGCACCAGGAAAACATGAACACACCAAAATAACTATTGCTAAGGCCTACAAATACATAAAAGAGAAAGCGTGAACTGTACATGTACCACCTTAAGCAGGAATATTGAAGCTGGCAGACTAAGAATTAAAATAGTATAATAGATAGAGATATACAGAGATATTCGAAGATATTAGCCATATAAAAAGAAGAACAATATGCCACAACCAAGTTCTAAATGGGAACATTAGATATAAAAATTTAGGAATTTTTCTCAGAATTAAAGAAATGAAAGGTCTTGGATTTAGAAGGATCACTGAGTGCCAAATAAGATTGATATTGAAAAACTCACACCTAGACAGAGAATAATTAAATTTAGAAAAATCAAAGATAAGGAGACATTCTGAATACTGCTTCATAGACAGCAAAGGAAGAAAGAAATAGCCCAATTGAAAACCATTTTAGGGGCCGGCGGAGTGGCTCAGTTGGATAAGAGCTTGCTCAAGAGTTTGAGCTCTGAGCAACAGGGTCCCCGGTTTGATTCACGGCCCGAGCTGAGCTGCCGCTGAGCTGCCAACAGGTGGCAGGATGGCTCAGCTAAAAAAAAAAAAAATTGGGTTGAAAACCATTTTAGAGGATGTAGTCAAATAAAATAGCAAATCTAGAAGGTAATAGATAGATGTAATATGATAAGTAGAATGATCAAATATTGTGGTAACATTTAATGCTGAGAAAGAGGAAGGAGGTGTGTGTGTGGGGGTGTGTGAAAGAGAGAAGGGGGGTATCTAGAGTAAACGAAGAAATATATACATATTTATATATTAAATAAATATTAATATATAAATATAAATATATATAGTACCAAAAAATGTATACACATTTTAAGAAAGGAAAACTCTATCAAAATTGTAATATTCAATATATACTGATAAAAAAAGATGAGTACAAGTCACGTTTGACTTCTGCAATTACAAAAGGTGTTCAAAGTGGTTACCAACAGCGTCCAGACACTTCTGATTACAGTGAACTACTACTTGAGCAACGCTGACCAGTTTCCACTTGTATACATTTTTTTGGCACCCCTCGCATATATATATTAATGTAGAACTAAAATTCAACATGATTCAATTTGATGAGGTAGGGAGCCTGAAGAATAAAAGTGAATTAAGATTATTTGACTTGTCAAGAAAAAATATCCATTCAGGAAAGTTATAGTAATTACTTGTGTTATTAGAAGAAACATATATAAAATTCTTAAAGCATGTATACATTTATGTATATATGTACATATACGAGGTCTGACAATTAAGTTTGCGAACTTGTTGCAAGGATATTGCTAATCTTTTTTGACATCAGAGGGATTATTCATTATGAATTTGTACCAACTGGACAAACAGTTAACCAAGTTTACTATTTGGAAGTGCTGAAAAGGCCGTGTGAAAAAGTTAGACGACAAACTTTTCACCAACAATTGATGGCTCTTGCATCACAATAATGCACCAACTCACACGACACTGTCTGTGAGGGAGTTTTTAGCCAGTAAACAAATAACTGTATCGGACAACCGCCCTATTCACCTTATCTGGCTCTCAATGACTCCTTTCTTTACACAGAGAGAAAGGAAATATTGAAAGGAAGATATTTTGATGACATTCAGGACATCAAGGGTAATATAACAACAGCTCTGATGGCCATTCCAGAAAAAAGAGTTCCAAAATTACTTTGAAGGGTGGACTAGGTGCTGGCATCAGTACATAGCTTCCTGAGGAGAGTACTTTGAAGGTGACTGTAGTGATATTCCGCAATGAGGTATGTAGCACTTTACTAGGATGAGTCCCCAAACTTAATTGTTTACCTCATATGTGCATACACATGATCCATGTTTAAAAAATTCATTACAAAAAATAATCATGAATATGGGTCTTTGGGGAAGGCCACTGCCATTACAATGAAAAAAAAATGCCATGTATAAATTTTAAACAGCAGAACAAATTACAATCTATCAAACAGAAAGCACAAATGGAAAAAAAAAGAAAAAAATGTGACGTTTCCATAAAAAATAAGTACTAATATAACAGTAGTTGTATTTATCTAGAAATTATAGTTACCTATAAAAGTGAGTTAAACATATGAATTAAAAGGTGGAGATGCTAAGAATGGACTTTTTTGAAAAAGATCCATCAATATGTTGTGTAAAACGAAAAAATTAAGACAAACAAATATGAGCCAAAAGGGAACTGACATGGTAATTTTATTATCTGACAAACACAACTTAATGCCAAGAAGAATGTTATCTACTGATAAAAGAAACACTAGGACAAAAAGATATATTTACCTATCGTCTATGGCTGCTTCCTCACTACAGTGGCAGAGCTAAGTAGTGTGACACTTCAAATGTCTTGCAAACCCTAAAGTATTTACTATCTGGCCTTTGGTACTGAAAAAAATTTTCCAACTCAGTCCTAGGAGAGAAATACAATTGAGTCCTAGAAGGAGAGAAAGATAATGGAGCCAAAATAATATTTGAAGAGAACCAGAATTACACAAATGATAGAATTAGCAGGCAGGATATTTAAAGAGCTATTATGTCTGTATTCCGTATGTTCAAGAAGCTAGAGGAGAGACTGAATGTGTTAAGTAGAGACATAGAAGATATATTTTTAAAAGAACTAAATTGAGCTTGTACTGATAAAAACTAAAATACCTGTGATTAGAAATCCACTGGATCAAATAAATGGCTGATTAGATGTTGCAGAAGAAAAGATTTGTGAAATTAAAAACATATTTGTGAAATTAAAAACATATCTAAAATAAAAGAAATAGAAAGTTAAAAAAATTGGACAGAATGTCAGTGAGCTCTGGAACAAATATACACATGATTGGAGTCTCTGAAAGATAGGAAATCAGAGGTACAAACAGAATATTTGAAGAAAATTTTTTCTATATTTGCTGAAAACTATATATCCCCATATCCAAGGAATTCAATAAACCTCAAGTGCAAGTGACATGAAAAAGACTTTACCAAGTCACATTACAAATTGCTTAAAATCGTGATAAAATCTTTAAGCAGACAGGGGTGGAAACCAAAAGCACATTTCATACAAAAGAACAAAGATAAGTGTGACAGCAGATTTCTCACTGGAAGTAACACAAACCAGAAGTACTAAAAGAAAAACTGTCAATAGGTAAATCGACAATATATTTCACAAAAAGATTAAATAAAGACTTTTCCAACATACATAACCTGAAATGAAAAGCATTGGGAATGATAGCATATAGGTACACATAAAGCTCTCTAAGAAAATCATTTATATATCTTTAAAGAAGAATCTGTTCTTTAAAGCAAATTACTAACAATATATAATATGGTTTGTAATATATGTCCAAGCAAAATATATATTTACAATAGCACAAAGGCTGGGGGTAAAGAAGGAAGACACACCTTTTTAAGTTTCTTATAGTATACATGAATTTGTATAATATCACTTGAAGATAAACTGTGATAAGTTAAATATGTGTACTTTAAACCCTTAAGTAAGCACTAAAATAACAGAATAAGTTGATTCACCAAAAGAAATAATATGAATTCATAAAAAAAATACTCAAATAAAAAGAAGGCAGAAAAAAGGAAAAAAGAAACAAACAACAGATGGGACAAATAGAAAACAAATGGCAGGATTGTCAATAATCACATCAAATCTATGAGGTGTGATAAAAGACACTGTGAATGTTTAAATAAAAAAAATTATTACAGTAAAAGACACATTGCCATTAATCCCCCTCAAAATACTCCCCCTCGCTTCAAATGCATTTATCTCGTCATTCTTGCCACTTTCTGAGCAATTGTGGAAGTTCTCTTTTGTGAGTGTCTTTACTTTATCCTCCATCATGACAACGCTCCAAGTCACACATCGTTATTGGTATGACAATTTCTGTCAAATAAAAACATTATGGTGTGTCCTCATCCACCTTATTCACCAGATCTGGCACCGTGCCACTTCTGGCTCTTCCCCAAAGTCAAAATGACCGTGAAAGGTAAACATTTTGAATCAATTCAGGACATCGAGGCAGCCACTACAGCACAACTAAAGACTCTCGAAAGAGGACTTCCAGAAATGCTTCAGATAGTGGCAAGAACAATGGGATAAGTGTGTTCAAAGCAAGGGGGAATATTTTGAGGGGGATTAATAGCAATGTGTTTATTACTGTAATGAATTTTTTAAAAATTAAACATTCACTATATTTTTTGATCACACCTTGTGAATGATCTAAACCCCAGTTAAAAGCAGGGATTGCATGATGAGATTTTTAAAAAGCAAGATATAACAGTAAGCTGCTTAAAGGACATCCATTGTATAAATATTAAGAAATAAGGTAAAAGCCAAAGGATGGAAAAAGATGTACAATATATGGCATAGGAAAATAAATGATCGATGTATGAAAATACATTTTTCTCTTACACGTGAACGAAATCTTGGCTAGAAATGGAACTCTTTCCTTTAGATTACATCTCTGTTCTGTATAAACTGGTGACCAGGGATGAGTTCAGATACCATATCGCCTGCTGATGTGTTTTTCTTGGCCTATAGAGTATTAACAGAAAATGTGAATTTGTTGATGGAATTAAAAATCTGGAGCTCTCACATAAAAATTCTATTTCTGGATTATCTTTAAAAGGTTAGAACAGTTGGCAGCCCTGGAATAGGTTTCTTCCATAGCAATACAGAACTGGAGTTGAGTGGCAACTTCTGCCTTTTGTCTGAACCTGCAACCTTCAGTTCACAATAGCACTTACTTGCACTACATCACTCTTTTGCATTACCTAACTTTTTTTTTAAAGATTTTATTGGGGAATTGGGGGGAAGGGAACAGACAGGTAGACAAATTGCTGTTTTGTTTTTCAGTCTAGTTGTGGAGGATGTCCCTTCACTGGCCCATGTTGGTATGATCATTGTGCTTTTCCTGAGTGAGGCAATCCATCGCTGGTCATTAGTTGGCCGCTCACAGCGGCTCGCGGTAGTTCACACTGGCTGCCGGCCACTCACGCAGCTCATGGCAGCCCACTGCAGCCCTGCTGCAGCCTACACCGTCACCGGCGACTCACAGCAGCCCAGCTCCAGGTCGAGCTGTTGTTCATCATCTTAGCTGTAGAGGACAAGCGTCACTGGCCCTCAATGTGGGATCCGAACCGCTGCCCTGCTGCTCAGAGCTGATGCTCCCAAGCGAGCTCTTAACCAGCTAAGCCACTGGGCCGGCCCCATTTGCCTAACTTCTAATGGCTACTGAGAGTATGAGCCCTAATGTCCCTTGCATGGTTTCTAGAATTTTGTGTTATGATGATAATTGTGAAATAATTCTGGCTTTTATTGTTTGCTTTTCTGTGACTTTTTTTTTTTCATGCTTTACTTGGATGGAATTAAGGAGATTACTTTAAAAGTTGAAATACTACAAATATATGAAAAAGAAAACAAAACTATATGATCCTATGCCTAATTGTTTTTCTCCACTTACTTGTCTGGTACATAATTTGTTCTGCATGCTACAGTATTTAGCTTAGAAAGATTGCTTCTATTGTAACTTATTAATTACTTTCATTTATTATGCCTCCAGTTAAGCATATGTTGAAGATTTTTCTCTGACCTTTATATCTATCATCTTTTCTGTTTTCATGTCCTTATATTTTTCTTCTGTGTTCTCAGACAGACACTCAAGGTTTTATATATTATTGACAGCTCAGTTTTTTGTAATGCTTATATAGCTCTTTATTAGTTCTATTAAAAATTTTAGTTCTGTGATTATGCATTAGGTTTTTAATATATTTATAATTAATATTTATTGAGCACTTAACTATATGCCAAACACCATTTAAACACTTTGAATATATTATCTCAATGAATTTTTTCCAGAAATGCTATGAAGAATGTACTATCTTTATCCATTTTAAAGGTGAAAAATAAGGCTTTAAGAGATAAAATAACATTTCCAAGATAAAATATTTGGAAAATAGTGAAACCAGGATATATAACTAGGCATTTTTAAATTCAAAGCCCATGCTCTTATTCAGTGAGATGCATATGAAGCTTTCTTTGTCTCTGATATATTTAGCTTAACCATTATCCAATTCATTTTTTTAATATTTGACTATATTTCTTTTAAAAATTTCAATTGTGGTAAAATACACATAGCATAAAATTTATCATCTTAACCGTGTTTAAGTGTACAGTTTAGTTGTGTTAAGTACGTATTGTAGTGTAACCAACCAATCTCTAAAACTCTTTTCATTTTACAAAACTGAAACCTTGTACCCATGAAACAACTTTCCTTTCCCTCCTACCCCAGCCTCTGTTAACAGCCATTCTATTTTCTGTCTCTCCAATTCATTCTTCATTTCAGTCCATTTTTATAATAATACTTTAATAATTTTCTTGTGCAGGAACCTTGTTTTTCTAAATTTTTCAGAGCACAAAGTAAATACAGTAATGTACAAGCATTCAGTTTTTTTATTAGACATGTTTTCAAATTATGTTCTTCCTCTCCTTCCTTCCTGGTGCTGTAGTTTCTGTGTTTTGTGAAGTAGAATTACCTTACATAATACTTCTTTTGAAAAGATATTCTTTTGTCCTTAAAAAGAATGGATTATTCTTTGTTGGTATTAATGAATTTTTTCTGAGTTCACTTAGAATCATCCTTTCCAATCTGAAAATATAGATGTTTATGTTTACAACCCCAGTTAACTTTTGGTTCTGTGTTGTCTTTAATTTAAAAGAGATTGTTTGGCCAGAGGAACTATCCCATGGTCTTAAGTTCTGATTATCTTATCATGATCTTATTTTATGCTTTATAGCCTCAAGGTCCCTGTATTTTTTACATTGCAGAAAACCCCAAATGATGAAATAAATATTCCGACATCTGGATCCAAAAGGTTACCCACATCCATGTTGGCCTTACTGGTGTTTCATTCATGAGGAATATTGGGCCGAGAATTGAGTTAAAGACTGCAGTGGGTCCCAAGGGTGGAACAATGTGTTTGGATTCTATATTGAGGACCTTTCACAAAACAGAAAGATGGACTTGGGCTTCTCCGAGTCTGTGTAGATGGAAACCCCCTACCTTATTAACCCTGCTGGCTTTACTACTCTACCTCCAGGCTAAGCTTTTATTAGTTGATTCTCCAGCTTTTGCCTGACACATTTTTGACGAACATTTCCAGTTTCCACTGTTGTTGAAACTGCATTTCTTTTCCTGTTTTCATGAGCATTGTAATGGAAAGATTGCAGAGAGTGATTCAGGAACTGCCGTTTGCCAACAATGTAACCAGAACATCATCTTCCATTTTTAAAGAATATGAGGCAGATAATGGCATTTGCCTTCATATACTAGTGTGACCTAAAGCCCTCTGTGTACCATCAGCCTGTAAACCATACATATGGATAAAGTGCCTTTTAACTATAACTTCAGATGGTCTTTGAAGAACCAATTTCTGTTTACCAGTCTATCTTTTTCATTTTCATTTCTCAGAAGTATTATGGCAGGAAAAGTACATATAAACTGCACAAATTATCTATATTACGTTAAGATGTTATTTGCAAGTATTTTGTTCTTAAAATATTCATTTTTTAAACATCTTTAAGACCAAGTGTAGTTCTGATATAACTTTATCAGACATCTTTTTCACAGTCAAGGTTGAAGGACTTTCAACCTTCCCAACTCTATTTCATGTCCATAATACATGTTACTTTAATGAACAGCCTTTGTGGACGTGACAATAGCTAAATGATCAAATCTGTTAAAAATCCATTCTACCATGCGTAGTCCTTCATTATTTGATACAGAGAGGGAAGAACAATGGAAAAGGACAGAGTATGAGATTTTGTCAAAACTGTGGGCTAAAACTTGAAATTAAAATTTCAGCTAAAGCTTAATTTAAGAAAACAAACAAAAGAAATCTGAACCTAGAATGACATTGTGTGTGTGTGTGTGTGTGTGTGTGTCCACTATGGCACATGACCATTCTGTGCATTAGCTCATGGGCCATGACAGCAGTATTTCTTAAGGAAAGAATGGGTGGCTTGTTAGCATGATCTCATTCATCCTCAACAAGCAGGAGGTTGTTTATGTGCAGAGGCTATTAACAATAATAATTCTGAAGAGAGGAAGTGTTGCCCCAGAGTCAGCAGCTTAGAGTCTATTTCTGGATCTATCAGGTTGTTTTCTTTTTTTAGCGGTTTTAGACAGTCCCATTTTCTTATGACTACTGTTTCTAGATCTATTTGATTGGCATACGAATAGTTTCCACTTTATTACTTCATGGATAGTTTGTGAGTTTTAATAACTTTAGGTAAAGTATTCTGCAAAACTACTTTAAAGTCTTTGGAAAACATCCAGAACAAAGGAGGAAGTGTTACTTCTCTGGAGAAAATGAAATATCTTCTCATAGCAAATGTTGTGTGGTCTTTCTTTCTTCCTTTTTTTTTTTTTAATTCTTAATGGAAATGTTTAGCATTGCCAAGTATATTCTATAAACTTTCTTTCCAAAACTGCCACTTAGCATCTTCTTACTAGAAACTATATAAATTTCACATGACCTAATTATTAGATATGTTTTGTAACTAATACATTTTTATATTATTTGTCAAAAGGGAAAAATCACAGTGAATTTAGGAGTCAGGAGGGTGACAGAAATTTGGGGGCCACTTCTGGAGCAACAGATCTTCATATTGAATAGGTACTTGTGAGGACAAGTCCATTCCTTCTCATGAGACACCCTGGGCAGATAAGTGAATAGAAGCCAGTGATAACATTGTTTATCCAATTGAGACCAAAGAGGAAGCACAGGTATTTGAGACTTAACTTTAGGTAAAATGATCAGCAAATGGGTTTGAAAGAATCTATAAGCAAGTATGTACATTTATCTATGTCAATTAATAAGAAAAACAAATATGCAACACACTTTATAGTTTAAAATAACACCCTATGTATGTAGTTCCATGGAAACTGTGAGATAAAGCAATGTGTTTTTTCAGGATGAAAACACAAAAATTTAGAGTTACAAATTGATCTGTCCAAGTTTGCACATCTAGAAAGCCAGTACTGTAACCCTAATATTTTGATCCTTCATTTAGTGATTTATGCTATGTCCTGGATTTTAACTCAGTAGGGAGGGGGGGAGCTCTTATCCATTTCATGCTCCCTACCTGCCTATATACAAACTTTGACCTGCAATGTCCCCACAGTTGAAAATCGCTGACATTGAGAGCTATCATGATGAGTGGGTGTCTCGCTAATGTGTTAGGACAGAAAATAGCTCTCCAACCACAGAATATGGCTTTTTTGTGAGTATTTTTCTTTCTTTTTATGTAAGTTATAAAACTATATATATCCCAAGAATGAAAGACTTACCTTCATTTTCTCATGCAAGGTTGTTTTTTGTTTGTTTGTTTTTAATACACCCAGATACTTATGACAATGTTTATCCCTACTCAGAGATGAAATTTGGCTGCTGTTTTTATGCTCTGATAATAGCTCTAGCCATTCTCCAGTGGCTCTATCTAAAACTAACATTTCCCAGGCCTAGTTCTCTTCACGGCTGGTGCCCTAGTTTTTTAGTAATGTACATTTTAACTGAAAACACATGACATTGGAGAGATTAAAACCTCTCTAAAACATAACCAAAACAACATTTCATAACTTGACTTTCCTCTGGACTATTTTCCAATGAGATTTTCATGTGGTTGCAGATGTTGAACTTCACACTGGCATCTATGTTTTGGCATAAATTTGGAGAAAGAAATAAAATGGGCTCTTTTCTCATGAAAATCTTATACAGCCTTCAGAGAAAGGAATGGGGGAACCGTTTCAAGAGAGACATACCTTAATTTTGTGGCAAATCCTTTCCTGCCTCCAGCCTTCCATACCAATATGTCACACTAAATTATTTCATTAAGCACTTCATCTCCTCTGTAACCTGCTTGTCTTTGAGGACAAACTTTACATCTGCCATGTACATGTCTGCAATATTTCTACTCAAAGGACACCTGCTGACTCTTAACTGGAAAGCTGTGTGCATTCTTTTTATCTCTCCTTCATAAATATATATTGCAATTGCCACTGTTATTTAAAAAAAATTATCCTTTAGTCCTAGTGATCTACTATGCTCTACTCCCCCTTCATTCTTAAGCTGACCGTGTTCCCTCAGAAAGACAAGAAGACAACCTTAAGTGACAACGAGACAAATTTCATTTTGTTTTGGGAACTGCCTTTTCAATTATTTCTCTCTTCTCGATTTCTCCTTGCTGACCTGGTCCAAGCTGTTATTTTGACAGGGGTCCCTAACCTCTAAATTAAAATATGCAAATTGTTATGCTTCCTGTACTAGGACCAGTAAAGTCTATGCATTGTAATTGCCAAAGATTGTTCAGTTCCGTTTTACACCAGAAGAATATAGTTACCTACTTCTGCTATTTCCTGTTATGAGAAAAATAATACCCTGCAGACTGGTATATTATAAGCAATACATTTATGCATCAGTATATTTCTATTTTAAAAATGAAAGATGATTATTTTTGTGACCCACATCCTGCCACAAAGAAAATATGTCCAAATATATCCAAATGCTTTCAAGGACTTGGTATATATACTTTAAATGTTTCAATGCTGAGATCTAGTCTGTCTTAATTTGAAACATAACCATATGTTTAAGTAATTAATCATTATTTAATAGATTTGAAATATGGAACAGTTACCGTCAATGCATTTTTCTTTATGTTTCTCCTCTAGAAAATTCTTGGAATTGGGATGGTTTCCTAGTCACCTGATCAGTTAGTACTGATCCAGGCTGATAAATAAGTCATTCACAAGGCTATCATACATATTTTTTTCTTTATGTGCAGATATAATATTTTCCCATTATTTTAAAAAGTTGTTTCTCAACCTCATAATAAATTAGCTTTATAAATACCCATGGTAATGACAAACAATATTTAGAAATTGTTTAATGCTTATCTCTGTGATACTATCATATTTGCCATAGCTCTCAGAAATCTCTAAGTGATCATGAGTTCTCTCCTGAACATCATGATTCTTTCCAAGTTGTCTCAGGAGATAATGTGGTGGAAGCCCATTTGGAAACCACTGTATGGAAATCACTTATCCATAGGAAAAATAGCAATAATAAATGAAACTCCTGTACATTCAAAAGGTTATTTGCTGCTTTGAAATATATTTGATATCTTTTTGATATTTTCTATTTCCATTTTCCATCAAAATCTGATTGTGTTAGATTTTCCTCAAATGAACTTTTAATCCTTAAACGTTTATTGATAGTAGCAAAACATATCAAGTAATGAAAGAAAAGCCATCTTTAATTCAAAACTTTATTGTATAAACCACAGGGAGAGAGAGATGAATGCTAAAGGAAATGCTAAGGCACCAAATACCAAGTCCCATCTCTGCTGATAATGAGCAATAGAGACACCAGGTTAGTAACCTGTCTGAACCTTATTTTCCCTATCAATTCAATTCCATATTTCTTGTCAGTGAACTTTAGAGCTGAGATGAGTCTGGTCAACTAGTCAACCCCCTTAGTTAAAACAGGGTAACAGGATAAATTATTTGACAATTATCATACAACCAATTATCTATAAGGCAGACCTAGAATCTAAGTCATTCATTCTTTTATTTAGTGAACACTGTGCCAAGGAATGACAGTGTTCAAGAAATCATTTTAAGCTGTGTAAAGACGGTGAAGGTATAAGAGAGGAGATTGATTGTTGACTGTTTCCACAACCCAAGGCCGTTTGAAATTGTGCAGGGATCTCATCAATCCTCTCTCAACACCTGAGTGCTGTGCAATTATGGTCTAGTCTACTGTTTATTCTCTTTCCTCATTGGGGTGGTCTTACAATCCTAGAGATTGTAAACAGCCATCCCTCAATTACCTCGTCTCATAAGAGAGCAACTGGTTGTTGGATGCTAATAGAAAGGAAACAGAAGCAAAAGGGCCAAGTTTTGTTTTGTTTATTTTCCATAGCAGTGTCATTAGATGTTTGTGTCTGCCATGATGTTTCAAATTTCCCTGTGTTTCCCTCTTCTGTTGAGAGCACGTGGTCATATGACCATGGTACAGGAAGGTAGCCAAAGAAGTACTCAGTAAGGACATGATTCCTGAGGGCTGGATGACTTGGAGACCCAAGCTCTTGCAAGTAAGTTCAAGACGTGTGTGTGTGTGTGTGCACGTGCGCGTGCACACATGTGTATTTAATTTCTGTAATGCAAACAATTTTTAGGCCAGCTATTGGCTAGACCCTAAACTCTATGAAAAGTGGTATAAATTCAATGGCTTCAGGTACAAAAATTAAGGCTTACAAACTCTGAATAAGAAAATATGTATGTTTCTTCATTAATTGAAATAGTTACAGAGAAGCAAAATATAGTCAAGCATGCTAGAAGGCAATGTTTCATGTCAGGCAGAGAGAAGCTAAGGTCCTACCAGATACACCCAATCTTAGGAAAACCAGTCTATATATGCATGTGTCTGTGTGTGTACGTGTGCTAAAATTTAAAATCAGTTTCTGGAGACCAGTGCTCTGAGTAAGATAAAGGGTGTGAATGCTAAAGTGTTAGGATTTTTCTTTTTCATTTTCATGTGTGAAGGTTCTAATGATACATTTTCATAAACTAAAATAAAAATGTGGAAGAGAATTTTCCCTGATCTCTTTGAGATCACTGAAAAATATGAGCTCTGTAATTGAAAGGCACTGATTTTGGGCACTCTTGTCTAACCTTTCTTGCTTATTTTGAGAAAAAAATTATATATATATATATTATACATTATATTATATATTATAATATATAATATATATATATTCATTATAAAACTTCCTTTTATAACTCCAAATGTCTGAGATTATTAAATAGACTCTTTAAAAAGAAAGTGATTTTTTCTTTTTTTTTTTGTCTTTTGTTTTGAATCAAGTCTTTGAATTTCTCTCTTCAACACCAACCTTAATGCTATCGTTCATTTTTAGAAACTAATGGAGTTCTAATGACATCAAGATGGCAACATAGGTCCTTATTGACTTCAGTCCTCCTCACAAGACTAACTAAATATTCATAGACAAGACACCATTGTGAAAAACCGTAGAACACAGGGGTGAGGCTGAAGCACCTCCTTGGATCACAGAGACCAAGAAGGACTGCATTGGAAGGGTGAAAGGATTCGATACACTCTGACCACATCACTGCTGTTATAGCAGAGCATCACCTCAAGAGGCCCCCCAACCCCCACCTGGGCCTATGGTTTCCCCAGTAAGAGAGAGAGAGTCCACGGTGGATACCCAGCTCCCTCAGCATTGTGTGTCACTTCCCTGGAAGCTCATGCAGATCTTACTTCATGAGGATTAACTCATATGTGTGGCCAAAGTACTGGAGATCAGATTGTGATGGAGAAGACAGGCAGGGCTTAGAGCCAGCAACCAGAGCTTAAATCTTGGCAGAGTGAGTTCCTACTCATGGAAACATCCAAGTAGAAATCCCAACCAGCAGCTTTGCCCACCTGCAGTGCCAAGATGAGAGCCCCTCTGGCCAGAGAACTTAGTGTCCAGTACTACCTGATTTAGGACCCCCAAATGCAAGCCTCGTTGGCCTTGGAGCTCATTCTGACACCGCTTCACCCTGGGCAGGGACACTATTTCATAGCCCTGCCTACTCCTGAGTCTAACCCTCAGCCCCACCTGATAAGGAAGCCATGCCAGAGCACTTCAGAAGCTCTGTAGCACAGCAGCACTAGAGTGGGCAGTGCTGCCCATCTGCAGAGCCAGGACAGTGGCCTTGTCTGGCCAGGTAACTCAGCACACACTTCTGCCTCATTTGACATCCCAAACAATGAACAATGCTAGCCTTGGAGCCCGATCTTCCATGCCCCCCAAGCAAAGAAGCTGATCCACAGCACGACCCATCGCTGTGTACAGCCCTCAGCCCTGACTAACCAGGAAACCTGGATTGAGTACCCAGGAAGTTGTGTAGACATCAGCACCTGAGCAGAGATCTCAGCCAGTGGCTCTGCCCCTCTACAGTGTCAAGCCACTGACCCATCGTGCCAAGCAGCTGGGTGCCCAGTTCTGCCTAATTCGAGAACTCAGCCAATGAGCCTTTCCAGCCTTGGAGCCTGTTCTGCTAGGGACAGGAGCCTTTCAGAAAGGGACATTAATTCATAGCCCTGACTACTGATTAGTGTGATCCACAGACCTCCCTGACCAGGAAACCGAGTCAGTGCACCCAGGAAGCTTCATGGTCCAGAAGCATTTGGACAGAGAGTCTGGCCAGTAATTCTATCTATCTATAGAGCCAGGTCAGTGGTTCTGTCTGGCCAGGGAACTTGGTGTGCAATTCTGCCAGATTTGGTCCCCAATCAATGAGTCTTGCCAACCTTGGAGCCTGTTCTGTGGCCCAAATCAGGAAGAAAGCTAATTTGAAGCCTCTCTCACTGCTGAATACAGCACTCTGACCTGCCTAACCAGGAAACCTAACCAGAACTTTCAGGAAGCATTATAGTACATCTTACAGACACATTTTACACTGCCATGTGAGCAGAGAGCCAAGCCAGTGGCTATGCATATTTGCAGAGCAAAGCCAGTTGGTCCATCTGGGGCAACTCAGTACACAAATCTGCCGTTTCAGGTTCCCAAACAACTTGGCATACCAGCTATGGGGACTATTCTACTCTCCCAACTGGGCATTGAAGCCAATTCATAGCACCACCTACTCTCAAGTTTAGTACCTAGTCCTACCCAACTGGGAACCTAACAAGAGAATCCAGGCAACTGCAGACCCCATCTAACAGCTGTGCTTGGACAGGAAACCAAGGCAGCAGTCCTATTCAACTGTTCCAGGCAGGTGGCAAAAGTACTCCTGACCCTAGAGCTTGGGCATTGGCCTTGCTCAAAAATAAATCCCAATCGCAAGCCCTTCCTGTCCAAGGACACTATCAGCTGACCCGTCCAGAACTCCAAGCTGAGCTGACTAATAAAGGACTGTATCTGCCAAAGAGGACCTGTAAAGTCTGAAAGAGAAAAACATTTATGCAAATATGCAGATACCAATGTAATGAATCAAGCAATTTAAAAAATCAGGTAAACATGACACCACCAAAGGAAACTAATAAAGCTCCAACAGCTGACCCTAAAGAAATGGAGATCTATGTACTGAAAAAGAAATTGGAATAATATCCTTAAAGTATTTTAGTGAATTTCAAGAATAGACATATAGGCAACAATATTCTAAACAATATTAAGAAAACAATGCATGAACAAAATGAGAAATTCAACAGAGAAATGGAAATCATAAAATACAAACAAACAGAAATCCTAGAGCTGAAAAATATGACTGCATTGAAGAAATCAATAGAGTCAACAGCATACTTGATCAATCTGAAGAGAGAATCAGTGAGTTATTTACATTATCCAGTCTGAGAAGCCAAAAGAAAAAATAATAAAGAATGAAAAAGAGTAAAGAACTGTTATGGAACTAATAGGATACCATCAAAGGAAACAATATATGTATTATGGGACCCCCAGAAGGAGAAGAGAAAAAAAAGAAAGAAAAGAAAAAGGACAGAAAATATATTTAAAGGAATAATTGCTGAATACTTCCCAAATGAGAAGAGAAATGGACATTCAGATTCAGGATGCTGAAAGAAACCCAAATAAGTTAAACTCAAAAAGGGCTACACCAAGACACATTATAATTATGCTATCAAAACTCAAAGACAAAGAAAGTATTTTGAAAGTAACAACAAAAAAGCTACATATCACATATTGAGAATACATACCTGGCAGAGCTCCCTTCAGAAATGAAGAAGAAATAAATACTTTACAGAACAAACAAAAGCTGAAGGGATTCATTGCCACTACATCTGCTTTACAAGGCAAAGTTTTTCAAGTAGAAATAAAAGATTGCTAATTAGCATCATAAAATCATAGATTCAGGTATAAAATTCACTAGTCAGTGTAAATATATAGTCAAAGTCAGATTCTCTAATATCATAATGGTGGTGTGTAATTCACTTACAACTCTAGTTCAAAAATTATAAAACAAAAGTATTAAAAATAACTATAACTACAATAGTTTGTTTTGGGATGTACAATATAAAAATATTTAAAGTGTAACATCAATAACCTAAAATGTGAGTGGGGTGGGGCTAAGTAAAGTTCAGAAGTGCTATCAAAATGAAGTTGTTTTCAGCTTAAAATAGGGTGTTACAAATAAAAATTATTTTATGTAAGCAACATTGTAACCATAAAAAAATATACTAAGTCCATAAAAGATTATGATAAAGGAGTCAAAGGATACTGTTACAAAAGTTCATCATATTACAAAATAAGACAGCAAGATAAAAAAGAATAATGGCTCTATAAAACAGTCATAAAATAATTAATAAAATGGAAATAAGTTCTTACCTATCAGTAATTACTTTACATGTAAATGGAGTAAATTCTAGAATCAAAAGATATAGATGGTTGAATAAATTTTAAAAAATAAAACCAAGGTTTAGTGATCTGTTGCCTACAATACTCACATTAGGTTTAAAGACTGAGAGTGAAGTGATGGAAAAGAGATACTTCAAGCAAATAGTAACCAAAAGAAAACAGGGGTAGCTATACCTATATTAGACAAAGTAGAATTTAAGCTAAAATTATTCAAAAGAGACAATGAAAGTCGATATATAATGATAATGTGGTTGGTCCATCAAGAACATATAACAGTTTTAAATATTGATGCATCCAATATTGGAACACCTAAATATGTAAAGCAAATACTAAAAAATAAAAGGAGAAAGAAACAGCAATACAGTAACAGTTGGGGACTTTAGTACCCTACTCTCAACATTGGATAAAACATCAAAAAAAAAAAGAATCAATAAAGAAACAGTGGATTTGAACAACACTGTAGAGCAAATTGACCTAACAGATATATAATGAACATTTCATACAACAATAGAACAATACACTTCTCAACAACACAGAATACACTTCTCAAGTGACAACAGAACATTCTCCAGGGTAGATCTGTTAGGCCATAAAACAAGTCTTAGCAAATTTAAGAATGGTGAAATCATACCAAGTATATTTTCTTTCACAATGGTATGAAACTAGAAATCAATAACAGGAGGTAAGCTGAAAACTCACAAACACATGACCCCTAAACAGCCAATAGATTAAAGAAGAAATTATAAGGGAAATAAAAAAGTATTTTGAGATGAAAGAAAATGGAAACGCAATGGCAAAACTTATGGGATGCAGCAAAAGCAGCATTAAGAGTGAAGTTTATAGTTATAAACACACACATCAAGAAAAACATTCCTTTACACTTAAAGGAACTAGAAAATTAAAAACAAGCCAAGCCTAAAGTTAGAAGGAAGGAAGCATAATGATTAGAGCAGAAATAAATAAAGAATAGGAAAACAATAGAAAATATTAACAAAACTAACAATTGGTTCTTTGCAAAGCAAAAAAAAAAAAAGAAAGAAAAGAAAAACCTTTAGCTAGATTACTCAAGAGAAAAGAGGGCCTAAACTAATAAAATTATAAATGAAAGAGGAAACATTACTAATGATACTGCAGAAATACAAAGGACCTTAAGAGACTACTTACTGTGAATAACTCTATGCAGACAAACTGGACAACCTAGAAGTGAACAAATTCCTAGAAACATATGACTTACCAAGTCTGAAACAGGAAGAGACAGAAAATCTGAACAGACCAATAATGAGTAAGAAGATTGAATCAGTAATCAAAAACCTTCCAACAAAGAAATACCCAGCACCAGATGGTTTCAGTGGTGAAATCTTTCAAACATTTAAAGAAGAATTAGTGCTAATCCTTCTCAAACTTTTCCAAATAGTTGGAACACTTTGCAACACTTACAAAGTCAGCATATAAGGCTGTGTTTTCCTGATACCAAATCCAGAAAGGACACTACAAGAAAACTACAGTCCAATATCCCTGATGAATGTAGATGCAAACATTCTCAACAAAATACTAACAAACCAAATTCAGTAGCACTTTAAATGGATCATACACTGTGATCAAGATTCATCCCTGTGATGCAAGGATGTTTCAATATACGCAAATCAGTAAATGTGATACATCATATTAATACAATGAGATATAAAAATCATATGACCATCTTATTAGATGCAGAAAAAGCATTTGACAAAGTTTAACATCCATCCATGATAAAAACTCTCAACAATTGGGTATAGAAGGATCATGCCTCAACATAATAAAAGCCATATGTAAAATGCACAGGCAACATCATACTCACCATGAAAAGTTGGGAACTTTAAGATCAGGAACAAGACAAGAGTGCCCACTCTCACCACTCCTATTCAACATAGTACTGGAAGTCCCAGCCAGAGCAACCAGGCAAGAAAAAGACATAAAAGGCATCAAAATTGAAAAAGAAAAAGTAAAAATATATCTATTTTCAGATGACATAATTTTGAATGTAGAAAATTCTAAAATCCCCACCAATAAACTCAGAACTAATGAACAGATCAGTAAAATTGCAGGACATGAAATTCCATTCTAAAATCTATAGTGTTTCTATACAGAATTAACAAATTTTCTGAATAAGAAATTTAAAAAGCCCAATCTAAAATTGCATCAAAAATCATAAACTACTTAGAAATAAACTTAACCAAGGAGGTAAAATATATTTATAATGAAAACTATAAGACACTGATGAACGAACCTGAAGAAAACACAAAGAAATGAAAAGACATCCGGTGTTCATGGATTGGAAGAATTAATATTGTTAAAAGTTCTATACTACTCGAGGCTATCTATAGATTCACTGCAATTCCTATCAGGATTCCAATGGCATTTTCTTTTTCTGTCTTTCTGTCTTGCTGTCTTTCTGTCTTTTTCTTTCTTTTTTTACAGAAATAGAACAAACTCCTAAAATTTAAATAGACCACAAAAGACCTCAACTAGCCAAAGCAATCCTGATAAAGATCAAAGCTAGAGGCATCACAGTTCCTAATTTCAAACTATATTACAAAGCTACAGTAATTAAAACAGTACAGGCATAAGTCAGAGATATTGTGAGTTTGTCTCTAGACTACCACAATAAAGCAAATATTGCAATAAAGTGAGTTCCACGTTTTTTTTCTTTTTTTGGCTTTCCAGTGCACATAAAAAAAATACTTCTTGATCCATTGGCTGTACAGTGGGTGTTGTGTTAGCAGGCATGAAAACAACATTAATTTCATTGTACATCTCCATCAGAGTTCTAGGATGACCAAGTGCATTGTCAATGAGCAGTCATATTTTTGAAAGGAATGTTTTTTGTTTTTGTTGTTGTTTTCTGAGCAGATTTCAATAGTGAGCTTAAAATATTCAATAAACCATATTGAAAACAGATGTGCTGTCATCCAGGTTTATTGTTCCATTTATAGAGCATAGATAGAGTAGATTTAGCATAATTTATAAAGGCTCTAGAATTTTTGGAATGGTAAATGAGTATTGGCTTCAACTTAAGGACATCAGCTGCATTAGCCCCTAACAACAGAATCAGCCCGTACCTTTGAAGCTTTGAAGCCAGGCATTGGCTTCTCCTCTCTAGCTATGCAAGTCCTAAGTGGCATCTTCTTCCAACATAAGGCTGGTTCGTTTACACTGAAAATCTGTTGTTTAGTGTAGCCACCTTCATTAATTATCTTAGCTAGATCTCCTAGATAACTTGCTGCAGCTTCTACATCAGCACTTGCTGCTTCACCGTGCTCTTTTATGTTACAGAGAGGGCTTCTTTCCTTGAACCTTGTGAACCAAGCTCTGATAGCTTCGAACTTTTCTTCTGTAGCTTTCTCACCTCTCTCAGCCTTCACAGAATTGAAGAGAGTTAGGGCCTTGCTTTGGATAAGGCTTTGGCTTAAGGGAATGTTGTGGCTGGTTTGATCTATTCAGACCACTAGAACTTTCTCCATATCAGCAATAAGGCTGCTTCGCTTTATCATTCATGTGTTCACTGGAGTAGCATTCTTACTTCCTTCAAGAACTTTTGCTTTGCATTCACAACTTGGCTAATTGTTTGGTACAAGAAGCCTAGCTTTTGGCATATCTTGGCTTTCGACATGCTTTCCTCGTTTAACTTAATCATTTCAAGATTTAAATTAAAGTGAGAGATGTGCAACTCTTCCTCTCATTTCAACACTTAAAGGCGTTGTAGGATTATTAATAGTCCTAATTTCGATATCATTGTATCTCAGTGAGAAGGGAGGTCCAAGGAGAGAAACAGCAATGGGGGAATGGTCAGTTGGTGGAGCAATCAGAACACACAACATTTGTTGATTAAGTTTGCCATCTTACATGGGCACAGATCATGGTGCCTCAACACAATTACATTGTAACATCAAAATCAGTGAGCGAGATCACCATAACAAATATAATAATAATAATAATAATAATAATAATAATAATAATAATAAAAGTTTAAAATGTTGCAAGAATTAACAAAATGAGACACAGAGACACCAAATTGTGCTGAAAAACAATACTGATAGACTTATTCAATGCAGGATAGCCACAAACCTTCAATTTGTAAAAAATGGTACATCTTTGAAGCACAGTAAAGTGAAGCACAATAAAATGAGGTATGCCTGTATTGTATTGGCATAAAAAACAGACACATAGATCACTGGCACAGAATGTAGAGCCCAGAAATAAATTCATGCTTATATGGTCAAATAATATTTGACAAGACATCCAAGAATACTCCGTGGGGAAAAGGCAGCCCTTTCATAAATGGCGCCGGGGAAATTGGATATTCACATGTAAAGAATGAAACTAGACTCCTACTTTATACTACTCACAATAATTTACTCAAAATGAATTAAAGACTTAAGCGTAAAACCTGAAACCATATAACTCCTAGAAGAAAACATAGGGGAAAAACTTATTGACATAGGTGTGGGCAATATTATGTTTTAATATGACACCTAAAGTTTACTCAGCAAAAGCAAAAATAGCAAGTAGGGCTACATCAAAAAATTTCTACACAGCAAAAGAAAACATCAACAAAATGAAAGGGCAGTCTGCAAAATGGGAGATGTTTACAAACCACATATATAATAAGGGGTTAACATCCAAAATATACAAGGAACTCATAAAACACAATAGCAAGAAAACCGACAAATAACCCAATTAAAAATGGGCACAGATATCTATGACAATTCCCTTGACTCCACTCCCACACTATGTTCCATGTCCCGTGACTATATATATATATATATATATATATATATATATATATATATATATTCAATTATAGTCACTTTGAGGGGTAAAAAGTATAACTATTGCACTGTGTTATGCAGCTGAAACTAATCTTTTAAAATGTTTACTTCACAATAAAAAATAAATTTAAAAAAAAGAATCGACAACATAGAAAAAAAACAGAAAAAAAAAAGAAAACCTTTTGATGATCATTGAAGTCCAATAATGTTGGTGGTTTCATTAAAAAAAAAAAATGGGCACAGGACCTGAAAAGACATTTTTCCAAAGAATATATTCAAATCGCCAACAGGTACATCAAAATGTGCTCAATATCACTAATGATTATGGAAATGAAATGGAAATCAAGACCATAATGAGATATCACTCTACACCTTTTAGAATGGCTACTATTGAAGTATAAGAGATAAATGTTGGTGATGATGTGGAGTAAAGGGAACCCTTGTCCACTATTGGTGGGAATGTAAACTGGTACAGCCACTATGGAAAACAATATGGAGGTGCCTCAAAAAAATAAAAATAGAACTACCATATGATCCAGTAATTCTACATCTGGGTATACATCTGAAGGAAATGAAATTACTGTCCCAAAGAGATATCTGCACCCCCATGTCCATTGCAACATTATTTACAATAGCTAAGACATGGAAACAACCTAAGTATCCATCAACAGATGAGTGAGTAAAGAAAATATGGTATATATACACAATGGAATACCATTCAGCCATAAAAATGAATAAAATCCTGCCATTTTCCACAACATGGATGAATCATGAGGGCATTATGTTAAGTGAGTTAAGTCAGACACAGAAAGACAAACACTGTATGATCTCACTTAATATGAAATCTAAAAAAAACAAATTCATAGAAACAGAGATCAGATTTGAGGTTGTCAGAGGTGGGGGGTAGGAAAATTGAATGAAGGTGGTAAAAAAGTACAAACCTCCAGTCATATATATATATATATATATATATATATATATATATATATATATATATATTCTGGAGATATAATATTCAACACAATGACTTTAGTTAACAGTACTATGTTGCATATTTGAAAACTGCTGAGAGAGTAGATCTTAAAAATTCTCATAAATAAAAATATTGTAACTGTGTAGTGATGGATTTTGTTTGTTTGCTTGTTTGTTTTGTTTTTTTTATTAAAGTTTATGGGGGTGACAATTGTTAGTCAAGTTACATAGGTTTCAGGTGTACAATTCTGTAATACATCATCTATATATCACATTGTGTGTTCACCACCCAGAGTCAGTTCTCCTTTTATCACCATATATTTGATCCCTTTTACCCTCATCTACCATCACCCTCCCCCCTTACTAAACTTACTGCGGTAATCATTATATAATACAGTTGACTCTTGAATAACACGGGGGTTAGAGGTGCCAACACCCCCATGCAATAAAAAATTCATGTATAACTTAAGTTGGCCCTCCACACCCAAGGATTCCCAATTCCTGATGGAAAATATTGTTTTCCATTTGCAGTTGGTTGAATCCATGGATGTGAAACCTGGGGACATGGAGCACCAACTATATATTTATTGAAAACATCTGTGGATAACTGGACCTGCACAGTTTAAGCCTACGTTGTTCAAGGGTCAACTGTGTATACATATATGAAATCATTATGTTGTACAACTTAAACTCATACAATGTTATATGCCCATTGTATCACAAGAAAACATGAGGAATAAATGGAACTACAAAGTTCCAATTTGTTTGTAAGGGTAATGTTATGTGATTATAAATACGTTATTTCCCTAAAAAAAAAATTCTGATCACCTGCTTTATCATTTTGGAAGTGGAGTGCAATCAATAAAGGGGAGAGCAACAGGATAAGAGAATTAGGGGAAAAACATTTTAGATTTGCGGCACCTTGCTAAGGTTATTATTTTTAGAAAATGTCATTGAAGGAAAAATATCACTATCATTTGTGCATAAGAATGCTATCGATTTTTTAGTAAAAACTAAGCTTCACTGTACTTTATTGGCCTTAGTCCATTAGAGAGATTATTTTCAGACACTATCATTGTCCATATGGGCTTTATAATGCCTGATATTTAGCATGAACTTTCTGGTGATAGATTTTCTGTGAGTGAGTTGCTGTAATTATAAATAGCACAGGCTTTTGTGGGAAGAGGATTCTACCCAAAGCAGGGAGGGAAGGCATGCAATCTGAGCATTGACAGTTTGGGGGTACATTACTAGTGCAATAATATGAGGATGGTTGGCTCTGAGTAGTGCCATTCTAAAAACAATTTACCTGTAGGATATATGTGTATGTAGTAGGAATTTATGTGTGCTAATATTTTATCCTAAGGAAAATGAAGGCAATCATATCCCCCGTGCCAAAGGACACTTAGTATTTACCTGTCAAAGGAGGCTGTATCATTTAACCAAAAGGCTAAGATGGCATAATTAAGAGACCTCACAATGTAAGGGTTTTTATGAGACTGGAGTTTATTTCTCTCTGACATACTGGCTACAGGTGAGTGCCTTTCGTGTTGAAGGGTCTTCCACACAGTAAAAAGAGGAAAGGGAAGGGTCCATACCTTTTAGGAGGTCTCCGTCACTTCTGCTCAATCCTGGCCAGAATTTAGTCAGGAGGCACTCTAAGTGCAAGAGAAATTAGAAAATATAGTTCCTATCTTGGTGGCTATGGAATCAAATGAAACCAAGGAACTTGTTTACTAAATAAGGGAAAAAGGAGATTGATAGACAACCAGCAGTTTCTGCTATTTGGCATTCAATTGATTTTTATTGAATAAATGAATGCCACTGATGTGACATTTGTTTAAAATTCATAACAGTAATCCTGGGTAAATTACCAGTCAAAGCAGGATACTTTTTCTAAGATAGTACTATATAGTTTTAATAAATATTTGCATTAAGAATCATTGATAGGAGAATGTCACTCACAAATGCTCTTTTTTTCATTAACAATAAATAATATCTTTTCTTCTTTCTGCATGACTACTTAATGTGCTACTGTACAATATTTCTATTAAGGAGGAAACAAAATAGGCTCATAAAGGATTGTTTGAAATTATCAAGGGAATTTTATATACATACATATTCTGAGACATGATAGTGAGGAAAAGAACCAATACTGTACTACCCATTATTACCAAAGGAGAGTACCCCAATTCTTCTTTTATCTTCCTAAGCCAATTGCTTTGTTAGCACCCAGACCCCTTGACACAAGCTTATTTTCCTGCCAGTTTAAGTAGAACATCAACCCCAGGTCCTGTGCCATATCTCCATCTATATTTCATTACATCTTGCAAGGCTATGGTTGCTTAATTAATTCAGAGCAAAAGTACTAATAATGAAATAACATGTACTATCTATTTGGAGAAGAGTAGCAGTAAGTGATTTTTTTTCCCTCTACCAAACCTGGTTTAAATTAGCTATGTTCATTTTTTAGTTTGTTAGCCAACCTGAATTGAAATTCAGTTCAGTATAACTTAGTCATTACCTACACATTATGCACAACCCTGCCAAGGGCTTTCAAATATGCTTATTTATATGCGGCCTTTGGGTTTCCCAACACTATTATAAAAGCAAGCTGACCTAGAGATGCTCATGTGTTCTCTAAGGGACTGAAATGTCTGTCTCGCAGAGGCAATATTAAGGGCAATGATTTATTTAAGTTTCGAAGAAGAGAGCTAACAAAATTGCGTCTAAGATATTGATATCAAAATTCAAACAAAGAAAACAATAAAGGGAAAGACATCATTTAAAGTTGATCAAATTTTAATCTAAAAATATCCTATATAATTTTAATTAACCTATTTTTCTAATGCTACATTAAAGTTAAATCACGTATAGGTGATGTTTGAGTGTTTTAGCAACATTATTAGTTTCTCATTTCATTTTCTCTATTCACATGCTGAATCCACCCCTTTGAAATAATTAGCATAATCACTAACATTATAAGATCATTTTCCTCACTCCAAATAAATGACCATCAAACTCATGCCTACTCTCTATATTCAGAAATGCTTAAAGGGTTCATCATTACCCAAATGACTATGGGGAAATGCTGCGCATAAGATGAAAGGAATAATGACTCATACCCCCCACAATGAAGATGAAACTCTTCCACATAAGAATTAATTCACTGTAAAATATCTGAGTATCAGGAAGATAATTAAAAGGACTAAAAATGAAATTGAATGTCATAGGTAATCTAAAGGTCATGAGACTTGTCACTAAAGAATTAGAAGATTTCTTAATTTTGATAGGTTTATAAATATTACTGTAGCTTATATTCTGAATATAGATTACTTCTAAGTAGAGTTTTCTTATACCTAAATGTATATCTAATGAAAATATTTTATATGCTATAAGGTTTCACCTATCATATCACAGGACATTGATAAAAAATGTAAAGGTCATTAAGATATCAAGCATTTGAAGATTTTTTAATTTTGATAAGGTTACATTTTATAAATTTGACTATAGTTTCTGTTCTGAATTCAGAACAACTTTTAAATGGTGCTTTATCTATCTAAATGTACATCTGATGAAAATATTTTTGTTACATGTTTGACATCTCTTATCACACTAAATCTAAAAGGAATCTACAACACCTAATAGTATCCATTTAACTACTAACAATAATATGTTCTGTTGGTAATAGGTTTTATTTATTTTCAAATTTGAAACTAAATTGAAACAAATGAGGCAAATGAGGAAGATATTCCTAAACTTAAAGAGATAAGCAAATTTGTTTACAGGGAGACATGAAGAATTTATATGATATCACATATGGATTAGTAATTCTGGTTAATAACAGACTTTAGATTTCTTAACACTGAGCCTAGGTCTAAGCAAAACTGAAAGAAAGTGGTTATGTGTAGCATATTTTCTCTTTAGTGTGTATCCTTTTTTTCTCAAATACTTTCTGAGTCCATGTTTGTCCCTTACATCCTGGTACCCAAGACCCATGCACATTGGCATACATCTGTTAAGCTGTAAGCCTATTATGGTTGACATCTATATGATAAGTAATGCCTACACCAGACAGGTGATAAAATATTTTCAAAATCACCCGTGGTGCACACTCTCTAAGTCCCTCCTTTCATTGGAGATTTCCCTAGCAGAACTCAATGCTCTCTCTTGAATATCTGTTCCAGTTTAAATTCTTACAGCCCAGGAGAATCCTATAAAAAATCAGAGTCCCTCTTTACTCCGGCCAATGTGAATTTCTGAGGTGAATTTTTAACCTAGCTTTAATGTCTGCAGTGGTTGTCTGTTAGGGACTATTCTTCACTCTAGGTGTCAAGTTGTGAATTGAACATTTCCAGGTATTGTCACATGCCTATAAGTCATTGTAATTAAGTAAGGTCTTGTGACAGTTTTCCCAGCAGATGGCTTTGAAGAGTCTTGAAAAATGGAGGCTTTTCCTAATTTGGAGCAATGATCAATAAATACAATTTACTAATTTCCAAATGATCAATAAATATATCAAAAGGTGCTCAATGTCATTTGTCATTAAAGAAAAGCAATATCAAAATGTGATACTACTAAACATCAATAAAAATAGCTAAAATTCAAAGAATTTAGAGCAAATTAGATTCTCACACACTGATGGTGGGAGTGCACCTTGATGAAATTACTTTTGACAACTGCTTGGCAGTATTTAGTAAGTCTGGACACACATATACCCAGTAATGCCAGTTGCAGATATACCCTAAAGAAAGGCACTATATATGAACTCTAAAAGACATAAAATTTTTTCATAGCACACTTTTCATAAAAAAAAAACCAAAACAAAACTGGGAATAAAAACAATATCCATCTACAATAGAATAGATAAGGAAAAATTGTGATAACAGACAATGGAATAATATATATCAAGGAAAAAAACAAATATTGCTACATACAGAAAGGAGGGATTAATATTGAGCAAAAGGCCAGTCATAAAAGGATAAATGTTAAGTTATTCCACTTATATGTAGTTAAAGAACAGACAAATCAATCTATGATTATCTTTGGAGGTGAATGACTGAGGGAGGCTCTTGATCTGAGTGGTAGTTAGCTAAAGGTGTTCACTTACAAAATTGACTGGCCGCCTACTTTGATCCCTCATGACGTAGCACTAGAATGCCATGGTAAAAAAATAATAAAAAAATGTCCACATCAGAAAGAGTGATTCATCTCTCAGGGAGTGATTCACATCACCCAGGCACATGAGAGTCAGATGGGAAAACAGAATGCCAACTCATCAGTTTAAATTAGTAAATATAGCTGCTTCATAAACAATATTTGTGTCAATGTGATTGACACATTTACTCCATGGAAACAACCCCCATGGAAAGCAATATTATACAAGTACAAGTACAATAAATGTTCACTAATAAATGTCCTTTTAATTCACAACGCATAGAATTTTTACCATGCCTAGAATGAAGGGCAAACTTGTCAAATCAAGAGACATTCAGTTATATTGAATGACACAGGTTGAAGTTTGCTACTCAAATGCCTAAACATTTTATCAAGCTCATCTCACCACACTTCTATGGCTACAGATATCATTTTGACAGCTTGCATGTGAGAATTTCAAGCCACTTAGGGATAGTGTGACTCTTAGGGAAAGTAAAAAAAATAAATAATTGACATTATCTTATTTTATAAGTGGTAAGATAAAGTTTAAAGACATTAAAACTTAATCCAAATCATGTTTGTTTTTTGAGGTTATAGATAAAACTGGAATAGGACTCAGGATGCAGACTCCCTTTCAGATGTGCAAGCATATATTCATTCATTCAAGAGCTGTTTATTGAGGAACAGCTTTTGTATTTTTTTGCCAACTATGGCCGTATGTGCTAGAGACAAAGCTATCATGAGACAAGGCAATTACTTTCTACAGGGAAGACAGACCATATATGTATGTATATGTATATACTGGTATATATATGTGTATGTATGTACACATACAAAATGTCACTTATTGACACATGCTCTGAAGAAAACACAAATCAAGAGCAGGGATAAAGGCTGACAGAGATGAGGCGCTGGTTTCAGAAAGGTCTTCAGGACAGCCTCTCTGAGGAGGTCACGTTTGCACAAGCACGTGAATGATCAGATGGAGGGGGCCAAATGAAGGGCTGAGGGACGAGTCACCTGGCAGAGGGGACAGAAAATATAAAGACCCCAAGGCAAGAACAAGGTTGGCACATTCAAGGAACAAGGGGCTCAGGATGGCTGGAGTACAGTATGAGGAGAACTGGCAGCAAATGTGGTGGGAAAGACAGGTCGGAGCCAGGTTGCGTTGGGCCTTCCAAATCACAATGAGTTGCGTGGGTTTTATCTCAACTGAAATGAGGAAACATTTGTGGAGCTTTAAGCAAAACAAACATAATGCCTATGCCTTGAAAAGTCTACTCAGGCACATTGTGTAGAAGCATACATCCAAGTTGAGCAAATTTGGAAGTGAAATACCTTTGAGCATCAATATACGTTCCAATGGATAGAACTCTCTCTTAAATGTTTTATAGGTGTTACCCAATGCCCTTTCTTTTACATTTTCTAGGCAGTTAATTTCTTGGAATTTTATGGTTGATAGCATCACTATTGCTTTCATTGATATCTAAGGAATACCTGAAATAAAAGTCTGTGTTATCTCAAGGTTGTCTAATGGGAAATTTAATTATAAAGAAATAGCAAATGACTTAACATTGTCAATATATAAAAACTCCCTTATGTTGACAAAATTTGTAACAGCGTTTATGACTTGCCTCCTCCACAGCTCCACATACTTCTAGCTGAAAAAGTGAAGGGACTTCTTGGGTTTTTTTTTAGATTTGGTGGAGATTATCATCTCTAGTTCGCCCCAAACTCAGAGATTGTTTGTTTTCTCTGTTAACCCGATCCCTGAAATGAAAAGTACTGACTGGGTTGCCAGGTCACTAATTACAGATTTCATATTTGCCCTCAATTCATTTGAAAATATAACTGTTACTTATCATCTTTATTATACATAAAATCAAAAGTTGTTTAGCTTCTCTTGTAAAACAAATGTGAGAAGCATGCTTAGCACATTATCTCCCAATTGGCTATCTCTTGAGTTCAAGCTCAGGTGAAACACCAAGGACTAGGAAATGGGTCAGGGATGAATCCAATTTCATTAACATCTGAAAGCTTTCATCTAGTAGAACATCCAGTCCTCTCACAGCAAAACAGCTCCCTCCCAAGAAAGTTATTAGTCCAAAGGCCAAACTAGAGTTCCCGTGGTGATATTTCTAGTGCCATGAGTCCTGGGTTAAGTGAGGTAAATAATAGATGACCTGTTCACTGGGGGATTTATTTCAGCCCTTCTCAAGAAGCAGGTGGAATTTTTAACCCACTCACATCGGATCTCAGTTTGGAGCCATGTTTCCTTTCCTCCCAAGAACAGAAACTAAATTTCAGCCTAGTTCAATCATTTCCCAGCTATCCTATCGGTGCACAACAAGAACTTGAAAATTGTATCCCTGCTCTGACCTTGTGTTGATACAGATAACTACCTAAGTTATTACCTTTCAAACCCAAATAATCAGGGTATAGTGTTTAACCTTATGTTGGGAGGGCTGGGGAACTCATGACGGCGGTAATGGAATGAGCCTCTTTTGGCTTTGATTTTACATAAGTGTATGTACATGCACACACACACACACACACACACGCACACACACGCACACACACACGCGCGCGCGCGCGCACACACACACACACACACACACACACACACCACCATGCTGGATAATCATTGTTTCCTTTCCTAGACTTCACTCTGGCTTTTCACTGAGTTCAGCTGATGGGACCCTTGGGTAGACCAGAAGGCAGGAGCAGGGTGAGGTCAGGGTGTGTATGTCCCAAGTTCTCCCCCTACACGACTGCGGGCTGGCAGTGGCTGCTTTCTCCACAGAATCCCACAGCTCCATCTGGCTGCCCTCTCCTACAGCCTGGGGTTGCTCAAGTTCTCCCAACCTTTCCATACCTCCATGAAAAGTCCTACATTCATTTCTTCCTGTTTGAGTGTGCCATCCTTTATTGCCTTGCTGTATCTGCCTTTACTTACAGAATTTGAGATAAAAAACATGATATGCTGATTAAATTTCCTCTGGTATATGTTATAATTAATTTTATTTTACTATAGAAGATTCAGGGTACAGTGGGTCATCTAAGGTATTCATTAATTTCATTAGAATCAATCATAATAGAGTGGTTTTATATAACTCCTAGAACAGTGAAAATTTGCCTTAGGATGTATTAGCCAATAAACTAAGTTTAAACTTTTAAAGTAAATAGGAGAAGATAGAAGCTAACATTTATTGTAAGTCCTCTGTGTACTAGAGAATTTACATACTGTACTCTTTAATCATTATAACAACTGTATGAATTCGTGTTAGTACAAATCAGAGAAAATATTCAAAAGTTAACCTCACCCTGAGATAGTTCTACCTTATTCATGCTGTTGCTATTCTAGGGGTTAATACACATTTTCTAATATCATTAGTTGCTATCCAAAGATGTGAAAAGTTAGAATAAAGAGAAATTTATGAAAATTCAGCAAGCATTGTAATCATTGCTGCCTAAAAGCATTCACTGTGGGGGCTGCTATGGCCTGAAAGTTTGGGTCTCCCTAACATTGATATGTTAAAATCCTATCCCCCAAAGGTGATGGTACTAATAGGCAGGGGCTTTGGAAGCTGCTGAAATCATGAGGGTGGAGATCTCATGAATAGGATTAATGCCTTCTAAGTGATGCTCTAAAGCAGCGGTTCTCAACCTGTGGGTCGTGACCTCTTTAGGGGTCAAATGACCCTTTCACAGGGGTCGCCTTAGACCATCAGAAAACAAAAAGATATTTACACTACGATTCATAACAGTAGCAAAATTACAGTTATAGAGTAGCAATGAAAATAATTTTATGGTTGGGGGTCATCACAACATGAGGAACTGTATTAAGGGGTCGCAGCATTAGAAAGGCTGAGAACTGCTGCTCTAGAGAGATCTCTACCCCCTCCCACCATGTGAGGATACAAGGAGAAGCCTACAACTCAAAAGAGGGCCCCACTGATCATGCTGACATTCTGAATTCAGACTTCCAGCCTCCAGAACTGTGAGAAATAAATTTCTGTTCTTAGTAAGTGACCCAGTCTATGGTATTTTGTTACAGCAACCTGAATGTGCTAAGACAAATGTCTCCCCTTTCAATTCAACCAGCTCCCTTGAATTTAGGAATCAGCTTCTTCTCAGCCTAATCCTCCTCAATTGTCTGAGATTGACCATTTCCATGAAGTTGATGAGTTTAGGTCAGCTCCAGTGGCTAGAACAGTGGTCTTTTCTCCACAATCCTTCCTAACTAGGAACCACTATCTCTTTAAGCCAAAGCCACTGGTTCTTCTATATCCATGAGAATTAATATTCTACCTTTTACAAGCAGAATGGAAAGTACATGTAGTATCTCAGGGAAGCCACAGGTTTGGAACACAATTACCCCTCTGACATATTAGCCCAAGCACAAATGCTTTTTTTTTTTACCTTTTTTCCAATTATCTCCATTAACAAGTGGTTAGTCCCGCTGAAGGATTCTCTGCTCTCCCCTGACACGTTAGTGAGCAAGCCCCTGACATGCCTCACTCTTCCTTTGCTCTGCAATTGTGGAACGTGGAGAATCTCCCACAGTTCAGGGTCCCAGAGCTCTCTTCTTCCTGCCATTCCCCTCCTCCATTTAACCTCGGCTCACCAGGTCCCCACCCACAACAGGAGAAGGTACTTGAGCATGATGGCTTTCCATCCTCTCACTGCTCTCATCTCACCTAAGCTCCATGACGTCGTTTATCCATCTGCAGACTTCTTCCCCTGCTACTCCCCAAACTAACAGGGGTGGGCGGAGGCAGGGCATTCGTGTTCTGCATTAACCTTTCCCTTAGCTTAATTGCAAATCACCGTATTGATTTGCAGGAGGGCAGAGTGTCCAATCAGCATCTCCAGGGAAGTCTGTCTGAGAAGGTTTAGCCTTTTCCACTTTCTTTTTAAGGGCTCATTTTCCTTTTTCTCTTGGGATTTGCTGTTGCAATTAACCTCTAAAATCTGTGGGTTCTCCCCTCCATTTTAATATTCCTACTTCTACTCTCTTTTATTCCTACTTCTTCCTTTACTGCCTCATTTCCTTCCTCCCTTCCTTGCTTTATTCTCTCTTTTTCTTTTCCCTTCCTCCATTCCACCCCTCATGTTTGCTCTTTTCTGGGAAAAATTGTAAGCAAAGAATAATAAACAAATTTTAAAAGGTGATAATTAAGAGGTGAACTCCAAAGTCTTGGTAGCCTGTAGTTGGAAGTATATATTTTTAAAGAGAGCAGGCACTTAATAGAAAGGGTCAGGCCCATGGCAGAAAGCATACTGAATAAAATGCATGATTGCTAATGCTATGCATTTGATGAAATGTACTTAAATCTCTACATATAAGCAATGACATTATAGGTTGCACACAATTGAGTAGGAGGCTTTGAAAGCTTTTAGCCCACCTTCACTATCTCATTTCCTCAAAATTAGCCTTATCCATACTAAAAAAACCCCAACCCTACATATTCTTGTCCACATAAGTATGTTATTCAAAATCAAAGATATCAAATGCATGGCATAATTCCCACACTTTTCCCCCAATGCTCATGTTAGTCTTTGCTAATTATTCACTGTTATTTTTCCATGTGAGCTCAGAAGCAGCTTCTTTCTCAAAACAGTAATCTAAGAGCTTCCACCAGTTGGTAGAGAACATCAGAGGTGGAGAAGACTTTTTCATTCCTGGAAAACAAGTTGAGACAGCAGATACTAATCATGATCACCTCCACATGTGGCATTATAAGTTGTCATTTATACTTCACTAAACTATCAAACTTTGCTACAATGATTACGTATTATATTAATAATCAGAAAAAAAGTCTAGTTTTAATTAAAAAGTTGACTACCCTATATAATTTGAAGACAGTTACCAACTCACAGATTTCATTCTGTCTGACGCACCCCAAGTAGAAAGTCATGTAAAGTATCTCAGCAATTCTTTTATCTTATCCCATTCTGTAAATATTATAAATACCCCATGGTAATCATATGTAATTATGTCATTTTAGAAACATAAAGACCAGGATTGATTTTTCAGACATAGTTTAAGACACTTTATATTATGTGTATGGGGGGAAAGAGGGAAGGGGAATGACAAAACAAGCTGCACTGTGATGATTAGCGGAAACGCGTAAGTTGAACACAAGGAGCTATAAGGAAAGAATTGTCCTTAAGGGAGAAAACATTTCTTTTCTATTTCATCTGATAAACCTTCAAATTAGCTTCAGTGTAACACTTGGAAAAATGTTATTTAACATTCACAGGCAATATTACCCAAGCTTTAAGTGTGTGTGTGTGTGTGTGTGTGTGTGTGTGTACATATGTATGCAAACTTAAATCTAATTCACCATTACTTACATTTACCTTGACATTTACCTGGACTTTGGTAGTGGCATTTATACTTGACAATTCATTCTTAACACGTATCCTACAATGTTATTCTCAAAAGAAACTCTTAGTAAATATTGGTCAAGGATAAGGAATCTGTCAAAGAAGCTAACACTGGCTTTGACTTTTAGCAAATTTTTTTCATTTCTTTATAAAAACTCAGGAACCATTAGCATTCAGGATTTAAGCTCTAATGTATGTCTCATTAAAAATCCTCAGAATGATATCAAAGCTATGGAAAACATTTAAATTATGATAGGTTGGTGTGTGACATGACTTACTAAAATGACTTAGCTACATTTCACTTACCTGATCCTCCTACTCACCAACCTAAAATTAAGGCCAGAACCCTGAATAGTCAAAGAAAAGGAAAAAAGATTGTGCACTTATTTGACAAAAAAAAAATGTGTGTCTCCTATTGCTAGATTCTGTGTTTCCTAGAAAGTGAACAAGATAGGTATGTTCCCTGCCACATAGAGCTCACAGCTTAGCAAAGAATAATGACAAATAAATGGTCAACTACAATACAATGTGTTAGTATTTACTGAAAGGTGATTCATGACTGTGCTGCATTAATATCACCTGAAGGGCTTTTTTAAAATACATATTCTCAGTACTCTGCTCCAGGTGACCTGAATCAGAACCATGTTTTAGCATGTCAGGGAAGCAGAGAGAGAGAGAGAGAGAGAGAGAGAGAGAGAGAGAGAGCTCATTTTCCAGGGCAAATGTCTCAAAAAGGGATGGGACAAGGAGAGGCTTGTGTGAGATTGCTGTACAGGTCAAGGGCAGTGCTGATTGGACTTATTTAATAAAATGAGAATGGGACAAGAGTTACAATCTGAGGGAGCAGAATAGCAGAATGCATGACACATTAAATGTGAACAAGCCTTTATTATGGTAAATTATAACATACAAAGTGGAGGGATGCAGGAGTATGAATACAATTGAGAGAAAAAACTAGTGAAGTAAGCTCTAGCTCATGCAGGGACTTGGAGGGTTTAGACAATTTCAATAGAAATTGGAAGAGGAGAAATTTGTTCAGTCACCAGTATGATGTTTTTAGCTTGGGCAACCATGTAGGTGCTATTAACATCTGTTGATATGCAGAGCACAGAAAGAAAAAGTAGTTTTGGGGGAAGATAAGCAATTCAATTTGAACACAATTTTGAGATCCCTGTATTACCATCTAATAGAAATTAATGGCTATAAAATCCAGGGGAAAGTTACAAATCATCAATCATTTATTTAACATATATTAACTGAGCTACACCTTGTGTTATACCTTGTGCTAAATCTAGATATACAATAGTGAATTAGAGGAGACACAATGCCTACCTTATGGACCATGAACGTGGATGGTTATTGAAAACCTAGGAGTGCAAAGGATCATTCAAGAAGGAGGTATGGTTAAAATGCATAAAGGATTTAGATGATGAGTAGCACACAGGAAGCACTATATCAATATTAACTCCTAAATAAAGAAGCAAAAATCAATGAGTGATCATTGCAAAGCAGAGAATTAAAATAGGATGAAGGGCCACCAAGTGATCCAATGGCCATGAAAGGAATGACATTAAAGAATGTAAAAAGCCATTGATATAAATATTAGGGATAAGAGCAATGAGAGGCAGAGGGAATGGCTCATGGGAAGACCCTGAGATGGGAGAGAGTGCACACGACTATCCCATGTTAGGCTCTAAAAGCCTGGATAATGCATTTGAACTTTAGCCTACAGGGGAGAGGAAATCATTAGATGGTTTTAAGCAGGGAAGTTACTTGATCTAATTTATGTTTTTAAAAACATAAATAAAAACATATTGTGTCGAGAATTGATTTTGAAAGGGAAGAGTGAAAGCAGGGAGATGCTTTAGAAGCCTATTTTAGTCATCCAGGCAAGAGTTGATGATGGCTTGGTCTAGAAGTGATTGGATTTGGTTTATTTTCTGACCATGCATAAGAAGGGACTTGCTGATGAATTAAATGTAGAGAAATTAAGGAAAGAGAGGAACAAAGATAACTCCTAGTTTGGAGAAGCAATGGTGGAGGGTATGCCCGTTACTGAGATGCATAAACAAGTAGAAGAGCAGGATATGTGAGCTCTTCACAAACTCTCATACTTGATCATGTTTTGTTGTTTCTCCAAGTGCTATGTAAACTACTTGAGGAGAAACACCATGGTTCCTACAACAAATGGTTTACTCTTCCTACCCCTGTTTTTTCCCAAAGGTTTCTGATATGGCAGTATGAAACCAAAAAGTGCTTTGTGCATAAATAAAAGAAAATGAGAGAACATATCCTTACATGAAAAATAAGGTAGCTACATTTTATGCATTTTTTTTTACTTCTTAATTTTACTGTGTTCCCCTAGAACATGAATGTCGACCATGGAGTACTTGGTCTTTGCTAGAATATCAATAAAAACAAGCCATAGCTCTTTCCGATACTTTTAAGAAAAGACGTGAAAAACAAAGAAAAAATTCTTAAAAGAGGCTTTTCAGAGACATTACATTTGTCCAACTAGAGGCTATTGAGCATCTAAAACTATTTGACTCCAGGAAGGATATGGAAAAATTTACATCCAATAAGTACCTATATATGCTAGGTATTTGGATGTGACTTAAATCTCACAGCAACCCAAAAGGGAGATGATTTTATGTTTGCTTGTTTGTTACTTTTACCATTTTATAGATGTAGAAACTGAGCCTCTAGAAGAGGCAATGATTTGTACAAGCTCATTTAACAATAAGGGACACAGTCAGGAATCAAACCAGGCCAGCTGGTGATCATAGGTTTTGCTTTTTCACACCTGAGAATTCCAGAGGGCAGATAAACCTTAGGATTAGTCTCTGAGAGGTCAATCAAGAACTAGGAGAGACCTGTCCATTGACTTTATTGGCACTCACCAGTCATTTCTCTCTAGGTTTCACAAATGAACAGAGTAAAGAGTCTCCATGAAGACCTGCCAAGCACAAGCTCATCTATTTCAGCACGGTCAGGATCTAGAATCCCCTTCCTAATTTGTGCAATGCATGTTTGGAGGTAAGAAAGCTGAATCCAATGAAGATGGTATCACAGAATTTTCCCCCCTACTAAAATTAAACCCAGAGCACTTAATTCTGGCCAGCAAAGCTTTAAAGTCTGTGGCTCAGTATTACAGCTCTGCAGGCTACAGTTGTCTACCTACCTTCCCCACCCCAAGTGCCTATTTTGATTCAGGGAACTCTTTATCCACACGAGGGGATGTAGAGGCAGGAGAAAGGTTAGGCTAAGGGTCTTATTATAGTAAATGGTTTCCCCATGAAGTTCTCTTCCTTTATCACATAAATTGGAGAAGAGAGTTTCTGGGAAGCATATCAAAAACTCCATTCCTACTCTATTCCTTTCCTCTCCAGGAACTCATCCACTAGCAGCCCTTATTCTTTAAATTCTGTTTGACGCCTCAGTCCAACCCCTTCTACATACCATTTACTTATTTCTGTGATGTCTCATAAACACGGAAATAGTTCAGGCAGTTAGACCTGGCACTGAAGCAACACTCTAGGATAGGAATTCATAAACTTTTATGTGCCATGAAACCCTTTTGCAGTCTGGTTACTCCTGTCGACCCTTTCCCCAAATCCTAGTTTTAAATGCATAGGATAAAATGCATAGGGTTAAAAAGAAAGCCAATTATACTGAAAAAAAGTTTCAAAATATTAAGAAAAAAGTCTGTGATATAGTAATTCATGTAATTCTTTACTGATGCATTAAATAAAATGTCTAGCAGTTGATCTAATAATGATCATAATTTTTAAGTGGTGATGATATTTAGAGCTATCTTCAATAGCCATAAAATGACACGAAAAATACCTGTGATTCCTATCAGGAAACAAAATCACACGTGCTGCTAAAATGTGGCTTGTCTACATTCAAAATTGCAGGAAATATTAAATTCTGTTATTGGTTAGGGAATCTAAAAATTTAATTTTTCTCCATCCGGGTTATGGACCCCTTAAATTTAGGTTAAGAGTCCCTCTGAGTCAGAGAGTTGAGATCCTCCTATAACATTAGGAATAAATTAACTATAACAGGTATCCCTGACATTTCCACTTAATTCCAATATAGGAATAACCTGATGCCATGTTTCAAAGTGGCCTAAGCCAATTTAGACAAGAACAACTCAAATTATTTTTGGTGGATAAAGTTAATCGCTGACTACTTTGAGGTGAGAGGAAGTTAGCTATACAACCTTATTACCAGATCATAATAATAAAAGTAAGCTAGGGCCAGCCGAGTGGCTCAGCTGGTTAAGAGCTCGCTTGGGAGCACCAGCTCTGAGCAGCAGGGCCGAGATTTGATCCCACATTGAGGGCCAGTGACGCTGCACCTCTACAGCTAAGATGATGAACAACAGCTCAACCTGGAGCTGAGCTACTGTGAGGCACTGGCGATGGCATAGGCTGCAGCAGGGCTGCAGTGGGCTGTCGTGAGCTATATGAGTGGCTGGCAGCCAGCATGAGCTGTCAGCAGCCAGCGAGAGCTGCCTTGAGCGGCCAAACAACGACCGGCGACCGATTGCCTCACCCGGGAAGAGCGCAATGATCATGCCAACATGGGCCACTGAAGCAAAGTCCTGCATAACTAGACTGAAAAACAAAACAGCAATTTGTCTACCTGTCTGTTCCCCTTCCCCGATTCCCCAACGCTGTTCCCCTCCCCCAATTCCCCAATAAAATCTTTATAAAAAAGTAAGCTAGATCAAATTCTGTTGCTATAAATATAGAATATATTAAACAAACATTTATGTGCAATCAAACCCCAAATAGAATCTTACCTATTCTGTAAACTTGATGAAATCTCACCTTTCTGCCTTTTTAAATATGCCCTGACCACCACCCTACATGAGATTTTCACTCCTGGTAGATGTTACAACATGCTAGAGGTGTGACCTTGTCTGTGACTTTTATAGTCAGCATCTAACCATCAAGGGCCAGCCATGGAGACATGAGGGGCCATCCCTAAGAACACAGGCTTTGGGCCTTCCTGAATTCCTATATTCTGTCCATGCAAATATGTACAACATTGCTAAAATATTTCTGCCAAGTCAGATCTCTAGAACTTTTCATTTTATCTAGTCAGAGTACAGTTCTACCTGTGATCGTGCTGAATAACAAGTCACTAATTGCACCGAGCAAACCCATGTCTGACCTTCATTATGCTGATTAGAAAATCCTCATATATTGATCAAGATATAGAAGGTTTACAGGCTTTTAGATGCCCTTTTTTAGCCTTTTTTGTATAATGTTAGGCACCATCCTGGGAGTGTGGATTGTTGATTCAAGAAGCTGAATGGCCCTAGACTTGAAGCTTAAACCAACTAACACATATATGATGTTGTACAGTGTGTGCCAAAGTATTTTAAAGTAAATTATTACAGACACTGTAATAGTCCCTCATTCAGCTTGAATACAGCAAGTGCAGTATGTTAACAAGATCCCTCACCGAGGATTTCTGGATGCCTGACAGAATGCCCACATGTCCCTAGAGCTCACATGTTGTCATCTCAATTGACTATCACTGAACCTTACCACCCATTATTCTCTCTTTTGTCCAACTACCAACATTTTAAAAATATTGAATTTCAGGTTTGAAATGGGGTACTCCTTTAACAAACTCTTTCGTTTCTATTATTTTAAATTGTCTTATTTTGTAAGATTTCTGATACATTAAAGTGTGAGTTATTATTTATTAATTTAGTTGCAGCCTTTCAACCTCCTTACAAAGAAGGAAATTTAAAAAGTAACATTAATTCCGGTTATTACTGCAAAAGTCTAAACATATGTCTTTCTACACAAGGTAACAGCAAAATGCATTAATTCTAAAGGAACTAGAAAATATATGACAGAGTCTCTTGCAAGTTATTACAGTCTAATTGTAGTTAATTTTATTCTCTGGGACAACTAATCTCTCGATAACATTTGAAGTGATTGATTAAAATCCACTCCTTGCTAAAATCAAGGTCTTTAGGTAATTGATGTGCTAATAGACCTGCAATTATTTGAGGCTGTGCTTCCTCACAGAGATCAAGTCAAGGAATGGAGAAAGTCCAAATAAAGTACCTATTTTGCAACAGGAGCTCTGATAATTGCCAGGAGACAGCTTGCTTATCAGCTGTGAGAGGTTTTCACCTTTCATTAATATGTAGTTCAGTTGGACATCAGAGCAATTGGCCCCCATGGGAAAACTCTTTGAATCTCCCATTATCTCCTTCTCCATACACTTGGCTTGATGCACTTTTTATCTACATTTACAGAAAGATCTGGCTTTTCACATCTGGGCTTTCTAAACAATCAGCTAGCCCTGAACCTGCATCCCCAAAGCGTCACACGGTGGCGGCTGTTATACATTTTGACAAATGTGTACACCAATAAAGTATCAGTTTAAATGTTCCAGACTAAATATTTTAGAAGTAGACAAAATAAATATTCTAAAGTGCTAACCTGGGAGCTTTCACTTCTGTGGCTCGTGCCTCCATGTGCTTACTGTAGTAGACTCTTACTCAGGGCTGTAGCTCTTTCACTTCTTCAGGCATCTAAGACAGCAGCTCTGTCCTGCTGTCCAATTTCTGATTCCTAGTACCTCAGGCTGAGCTCTCTATTGAGTCTAAACGGACCCGTAGAGAGATCACGAGCAATGCTTTACAAACTCCATTAGTGAAATAAGAGCTGTTTTCTTCTGTCTTGGCCAGACATGATCCAGGAGGCCAAAAGGAGAGAATTGTTACTTGAGACCAATCAATTTTATTTTGTCCTGGGCTTGCAGGAGAATGCTTAAGTGGGACACAACTCTTTGTGGCCTTGACTCTCTTTATCGTTGCACTCCTAAAGGATATTCCTACCTCAGAGTTTATAATTGAAGTTAATTAAAGATGATTATTTTCAATTAATAATAAGAGAAATAACTGGTTTATCTGTTGACTCCATCCTCATTATGACTCAAAACAAATATCCAATATGGTCAATTTTTGTGGATAAGCAACAGGAAAAACACAGCTATTCAAGTATTAGTAAAATATAGTTTTCACGTACTATAATAATGGTTAAAATATACAAATATAAAATATATTGAGCTTTCTTTGTGCCAGGTTCTGTGGTAAGTGCTTTACATGTAGCATGTCATGTAATCCTTACGACATATAAGTAGTTATACTTATATCCCAACAACTACCATTTATCCCCATTTTACAGAGGCGTATACTGTGTAAGATGACTAAGGATCTCACATGTAAGAAGTAGCCAATTCCAGACCAAAACCAGAACAGCAGTCAACTATTGGATGAGAACATACTTGGATATGACCTGGGCTATTTTGAATGAAATGTAACAAAGGCGAACTGGCCATCAATCATTTTCACCAAGTTTACCTTTTGTTGTTTCAGTGTGAGTATAACTTTGTCCCAGGAAATTCATAGTGAGTCACTGTGATTGCATTTTCCTCATCTACATGCCTCTGACACTCTTGTCGAAGATGCTAATCTTGTATAAAGCTGTCTTTGGAGCTGATAATGCTGCCATATTCCAGTCCTGTGAGAAATGGAGAGATGTCACACATAAAATAGAGTGAAATGTATTAGGGCCAAGTTAAACTGCTAATAAGAATGATCACAGTAACAGATTTTTATCAGATAATTTTTTATCAGATATTTTTTCAGATAATTTTATCAGATATTTTAACAGATAAAAATTATTTTTAATCCTGTTTTAATTACGTAAGGTCATTTCAGAAATCTTACAGATGTGATGAGAAATTCATAAATTCTGTACAAATTGAAAACAGAAATTACATTATTTACTAAAGTACTACTCTGTCTCTATATTAGCATATATGTAAATATATGCATATATACATAAATTATACATTTATATGTATAACTTCAATTTGTCAGGACTAGTCAATTTCATCTCCTACTTAATAATTTAGTACTTATTAACCTTTGATATTCTCATATATTCTCCTATCAATGATGATAAAACATGAAAACATTCTAAGATTACAGAGTGTATTTTCTAAACAAAGCCTACTTCCCATTTTTAGAAACTCGATGTATCAAAGCATCACCATCACATTTAACTTCTGTATTTTTCTTTAAGATAAAAAATGGAGAAGAAAGCTTTCTAAATGTGTAAATCCAAGGAAAACTAATTAAGGAATCCCAGGCTCTTGCTTAGTATGCATTCTACATCTTATTTTGGCTTGACAGGAGGCAGGAGACTTCCCCTTCAATCTTAGGTTGAAGGCAGAATGAAAGTGCTTTGGAAAAAAAAAATTAACCCTGGTTTCTGTTCTCATGATCCTCTTCTGCCCATATAATGAACCTTTGCAGAATATTTGAAATAGCATCTCGAAACCACCTGGCTCTTCTCTATTTCTCCCTACAGACAAGGGATTGCGGACTCCTGAGGAGCCTGTGGTGGGTCGGATTGGAAGGCTGCAACCTGAGAAGAACCATGAGAAACCCTGCAGCCTCACTGGGCCAGCGGTCAGGCTGTAGATTTCTAGCCCTCTAAAGACTCTCATTTATTTTGTCACTCAGATCTGGAGTGATTTCCAACCAATGGGCTTGCTATGGGCTCAGAGCATTGGTAATTTCCCTCAACAGTCCCTGTGGTTAATGGTTGGCATTAGGTATCGCGTGAGCCTTGGGTTTCGAAACCCAAGACAGGCTCCTGTGGATTCTCAACTTTCTTTTCAGCTAAGGACAGAAGACCTTCAGTGCACCCATCCCTGTGGCTATGCTGTCAAAAATGCCTGGTCTGAAATGGATAGGCCTATGGCCCACGACTTGCGGGCCAGAAAACCTATAGAGGCAGGGCTCAAAACCTCTCCAAAGATATGTGCTGGAAAGGAGGAAGTAGGGTTGATTCAGAAGTTTAGGCTAGAGGTGGAAACATTACCCACGAAAAGGGAGACCAGCCTCCTAACTGGCCCTAGTGTCTCCATTGGAGTGATATTTCTCAAGTGCACTGTTGATCATTCTACTGCCTTATTTAAGGTATTTCAATATCCAGGGCTTGGGGCACAGGTACAAGTGGCATCCCATGTATATATAGCTAAATACAGAGCAATTATGCATCAATTTAACAAACTGATACATAGAACATGCCCTCCTTCTGTAAGAAATATGCCGTTTTGTTGACAAAATATCAACACAACATGTAAAGCTATGGTTTTTATATAAATGAGTCAGGAGCATAGTAAAAACAACTAAATTGGATTATTGTGCATGCAAGTGTTCTGTTTAGAGTCTGGTGACATTAGAATGAGAAGTAAAAATGGAAAAAATAGAGATTTTTATATTCTATACTACTTATTTTAGCACTTACTAATTATGTTATTTTAATTAATTTTTATATAGCCATTACTGTAATGATCTAAAGAATTAAAAATATTCCAACTTTACAAAAGTTTAATATATTTTCACTCATTAAAGATGTAAGTTAAGTATAAAAACAAATATGAATATTTTCATGTTTCCAAAAAAATCTTTTCTTTTAAAGTATTCAGAATTATCTGTAACATTCAAAAAAGACAAATTATAATAAAAGAATATGAAATATTAAATAAAATATTTTAAATAAAGCTAGCATGTCCATGTAATTTTTAAAAATTTAATGTTTTCATATAGCCATTCAAGTTATAATATTCAATGTAGAATTATCATGCTTTATGTGTTTATATATATATACTTGTGTGTATATATTGTGCATTAGTGAGTATGTGTGTTTATACACACATATATGTATATATAAAAAGAGAGAAAAGGAGAGAGAGAAAAAATAAGTAACATAAATATTAATACAAATATTTAACACTGTAAAATATTCTTTGGCCCTCATATGCAAATTTTAGGAATACCACTCTAATTCCCGTGTACCTCTTTGCCAGCAAACTAGAACACAAAGAGAATCAAGGGAACGGATGTTCTTTTGGTCCTATTTGAAAAAAACTCTTTGGTAGGCAAGAATCTATTGCATACATGTTATCTGAAAAGTTTAATCAATTAGCATACATTAATGTAAGAAAATGACTTCCACTTTTGCCCTCTCAAGTTCTTCCCATTTTTGAAACAATGTCCATTGTCAATGTTGCAGGGTCAGGGCCACATATCTTCAGAGTGAGGACCCAGTTACCTGTAGACATGGGGCCAGACATGTGGAAAGAGGTTTCACTGGGGCCTCAATATTCTTAACAAAAGCTGATGTTTTCAATTATGTGTGGAACTGGGACATGAATGCTTCCTAAAATCAGAGTACACAGGTGGTCTTATTCTATAGTAGCTTTATTTTATGTGTGTGATCTTTAAGGGAAGGTCTTCTAACACATGAGTTCCAGAGCCTGGGCCCCTCCAGCCTGAGACTAAGAACAATTATGTCAATAACTAATCTAGCTTTTACAATCAAATCTACATATTTTAACACAATATAGAAGATAAAACCCTTTATGGAAAACTCCTGTTTTCTCTTTTCCGCTGAAATTTTTTCTCATTCTCACATGTTCTCGTCCCAAACCAAAGAAAAGTGAGTTTATTCCCCATTATCTTTGTTTGTTTGTTTTTTTGTTTGTTTGTTTAATGTTGGGTGTTTTGCAAAACTCTAGTCCCTTTGCTTTCAAACTCTTTCACTTACCTCTTCCTAATGGATTGGTCATTAAAGACTCAGATCAGACATCAGATGTCACTGTTTCTAGGAAGCTTCCTTCTCAGACCCATCTGGGTTAGGGCCCCTCTTACGTACTCTTTCAGTACCCTGGGCCTCCTTTCATCATGGAATTGACCACACTGTATTATAATTATCTGCCTACTAATAGGAAGGCCCCTCTTAATTATGAGCATGTTAAGGGCAAGAAGTGTCTTATTTGATTTTCGTAATCCCTTTACCAAGTATATTGTCAATTGATACATCATAGGTAGTTAATAAACACCTGATAAAAGAATAAACAAATAAAGAAGGCACTTAACTCTTTCAAACTGTCACCAATATATAGGTGTTACCAACTCTATATTAACTTGTTTGTTGGTTGACGGAGAGTAAAAGGCAAGGTGAAGTCAAAGCCATTCCCTGGGATGTCCATCCAGAACACACAAAAATCCTTTGGCATATACCCTGTTCAAGCCCTCCATGGAGTTATCAACAAATGCACTCCCTTCAATATACATCAACTTCTCTTCAAATAAAAGCCTAGCTGGATGGCATCAAGTCTTGCATATATTCAGCTTACTCCTGATAAGCCTCAATTTCTTCCTTTTGTCACTACGTGTGTGAAAAGACAGCTGATGACAGTGTTCCATGCAGAGTTTTCAGAAAGGTCAACTAGCATTCAGATTTATGCTGGTAAAATTTATTCCTTCTCTTTCAAAAATGTAATGAGAAAGGACAGCTTTGTGAAATGGAGGAGCAAGAACAATATTGCTTAAATAAATTGGAATTTGCACTTTGATTACCCTGCAGTTTCTGCTGTACTTTACTGGAAATGCTCCCTGTGGTGCAGGTTTTCTCTGGAGTGACATCATCATATGAAGCCATCCCCACTGTAATTATTTCCATCCATATTTGTAGAGCACATAGCAAGAACATTCCAGTAAGGAATATTTGATGCATATAGAACAATTTAAAACTGTAGAGTCACCAGAAAGCCCCATTAAAAGGCAAATGATATATCTTTATGCATGCCTCTGACCCCAAAGGAGATATTTCATATTCACATTAGAAAAAAAAGAGTCTCTTTCAAACAATGAGACTCTGATAAGACCAAATATCCTATGCCATGAAATAACAAACAACATGCGTAGTTTCAGTTGCTTTTCTTGGAATAACACTTTAAAAAACTGTACTATAGAGGGAGCAGGCATATTTAGTTCATACTGTCAGATTTAAATCCTTTTGGAATTCAGGCTCTGTCAATGCTAATGCCAAGTATTGGGATTTTAAAATTTTATTCTTGGAAATCCTGGTTTCCATTTTGGGGAAATTGATTGTTCTTTTTAGAATGTGTGTGTGTGTGTGTGTTATTTTAATAAAAGTGAAAATATAAATATAAAAGGATTAATTTTCTCAAAAATCAAATCGCTCACTGAAAAACAAGATTTTTTGACAATGTAAGTAAAAAAAAACAATGTGAAAGCTGTAGATTGGCTTCCCTGATGCGCTATAATTTACTCAGGCTGACCTTACCCATGGGGGAGACTTCAGCCTCCCACTGTGGTGAGTTAAGAGGCATGGGCAGGTTCTTTGTCTCCTGGAAAATAAAAGCTTCTACAATCTGCTCACTGAGGCGTTGATTTTATTTTAAATATAGAAAAACATGCATTTAACTCTGCAGTTAGTGATAAGGTCTAACTTCATTCATTCATTTATGCATCTATTCATTCATTCAACATCACAACTAAGGAAAAGAAATAGGTGCGGAATATGACAGTAAATTGAAAAGCTTACTTAATAGAAAGGAAACGTGATTTTTCTTTCTAATCACTATTTTTAGGCCTGCCACTATAAAATCTCCCTTCTGTGCCCCTTAATGTCACCTCAATCAGATGCCACCATTTTTCAACTATGATCAGTTACTTAAAAGTCCAGGCTAATTCAACTCAGTTTAAAATTTTGGTCTACAGCCTATGTCATGCTTTTTGCTTTCCCTAGTCCAGCGTTACCATCAGCCCTGGCAACAACAACTCTGCCCTTTCTCCTATCTTTCATCGCTCTTCTGAGCTCTGGCACCTCTGTGTTGTCCCACCAGGAGTATGGGTGGGATAAAAAGGGCAAGAAGTCCTTATGTGCTGTTACGTGTCATCTTTAGGCTGTTGCCAAAGGCTTGTGTGGCAAGTGAACAAATAGTGACTATATTAGGGGGAGGATGGTGGGCTCTCCAGAGGCCCTGCAGAGGCACTGTTCCCCATGTGTCATGTGCGTCAGTGTAATCTTCCTCAACTGCCCCCTCTTGGCTCCGGCCTGTCACAATACACTCTCAGCATCTTAATGTTGGGGTCTCTTCATAGAGCAGACCGGCCACCTGCCTTCACAGTTCTCCATGATTACCCTAAATGCCAGGAACACGTCAGATTCTCTCCAGCATGAGCTTTCATGTCATTCATTTTGGCTGCTCCAAAAGTTTTTTTTTTGTTTTGTTTTATATCGTCTTGGGTTCACAATTTTACTCTAAATTATTATGTATTTAACAAAAACTCAAATGTGAAATGGGGTCAATATTATATATCCATCTAAGCAATAGACAATAACCCATGTTTCTAGATCAATATCACATATCCATACACCCCAATGGGTGAACACTCACCAACTGTGCCCCAATTTATGCTGAAGTGCAGAACCTGCCATCACAGCCTCATTTGTCTGGATGTCAGAAACTCTTGAGGGTGACCTTACAGGGTTTATAGCGTGCTTTCATTCTCGCATGGCACAAAAGACATTAGTCAAGTTGACCCTATATGATAATGCTGTCAAGAGCTGTCAAATATATATTTTTTCACTATGCTCGCATTTCCTGTTCCCTTGATTGAAATTTGTGATGGTAAGTGGTAGTGAATGGTTCCAATTCTCAAACTTAGGAACTAAATTCTTACCTCATTTGCAGCAAGGTGAAATATCACTTTTTAAATGTTTTACATTTTCTATTCTTTCTAAGGGTGACTTGCCCAACTCTGTAAGGTACGCATAGTCACATTGCCCTGTTGGTAGATGGTTTTCTTCTCATTCATGTTAAGCTTATGCGAACCTCGTCACTATTCAGAGTTCATAATCAGAAACCAGAAATGCTGACTCTCATGGAAAACTATATTTCTGGGATTTGGGTAATGAGTTATCCCAGTCACTAAATGAAGTTTTGTTTGCCAGAAAAGAAACAGTTAACATTAAACAAGACTGCCAAATACTTTAAGTACTGAGGGAACATTAGGGGATTTAGATTAAAGATGTGTGTTTTAAACCATCACAACAATGAGAGCTCTTGCTGACCTGTTTGAATAGGAAGGATTTTAAATGTCACTCACACCTACCACCTTCATAAATCTTATCATTCTTTCATGCATGTTTAAAGGAACTTAACACCTTTTTGATTATACATTGTAAATAATATTGACCAGGAGGCAAGTAAGAGATAGACTGTGGATAAGGGCTTTAGAATTTGGTTTAAATCATTACACTTTCTTTATTTTTTGAAGGACACTAGATCAACATTCACAATTCATTCTTAGACTTCACTAAATAATCCTCTTCTTCATTAATGCAAAAATATTCCAATGTTGAGCTTTTAAACATTTTTCTGTGCAATTATAAATGCTAATCTACAGTTTTCATAAATTATCTTTTATAAATTCCCAAAGCAAATTGGTAACTTGCTACCACAAAGAAATATTTTATTATTATCATTTTAGGGAGGTGGAGATGTTTTTATTAGAAGGAAAGCTAGGGCGCTTAAAAATGATTTTGGGGGGAATTTATCTAAACACATTATTCATATGTAGGAGAAATTTACTTTTGAATAACAGAGTATAATTTTACATAAAAATACCTCTGTGGCTGATTCCCAAAAATTTCTCAGTGAAGTGTTTCTGGTGAGTTTACCTGAAAATGCTGGTAGAATCACTTACTTGATACAGCATGAGGCAGGGCAGAGTCAGAGCTGAGTTGCTCACAAGGAGACATCAGTGGCAAGTGAACCTGGCCAGGTGTCAGAATCACTTTTGAATTATTGTACAATCGTACAATCTGATCTTTTTTTTTTTTTTGGTTCCAAAAAAATTCCCCAGGTCCTTTTTTTTTTATTTTTCTTTATGACAATTCTACTTTCATTGTTATTATCTTTAGCTTCAACTTTTGTTTATGATTATAACTTCATCAGCTAAATGAGACTTCAGAAGTTTGGTAATACTAGGAAAAACCAAAGTTTTATTTTTAATACAGCTCATAAGATATATAGATGTTATCCAAATGAAAATGTAAACAATTCATAAACGTTTCAATGATTCCACTTCATCTGCCATAATCTTAAACTCTGGAATTTATGGAATGAAGCTACTAATTGAGATGATCACTAATTACCTTATCATACTATTCAATGGGAGACATCTATCAGTTGGCCATGCCACCAATGTTTCCAGTTATACTGTGAAAATGATTTTTTTCCCCTGAAATAGCATCCCTTTCTATTTTTAGAAGGCCACTTCAAAGCAAGGAGATCAGTTGCTAATGAGTATTAGTAGTTTCTTTGTAGACAATAAAATAACCCCCTGAAATGCAACCTTAGGTAAGGTTAAACTATTTTACATATCTAGATGCCACTTCTCAGAAACTAAGCCAACACTGAGAAGGATAGAATTTTGCTTCCCTGAGAAGTTTTTCTTGGGTCTGCAATATTAAGCAAGTCTCTTTTATTTAATTTCTTTAGTAAAATAAAATTGCTATATGTATTTGAAGTACCATAAGCAATATCCTTTCATGTAACCATTTTGTTATTAATTCATTAGATATTTATGTTGTGCCTAAGCTCTAGCACATATATTAAATGTTCACAATTTACTTCAATTTATAGCTATAGCAATATAGCTGAAATCTCAGGAATAGTGACCCACAGAAAGGAAGGCTAGAAGATTCATCTAATATTTTATGCATTTTATCAGGCTTTTGGAGCACAGCAAGGAGCCAGCATATTTGGTGACTGACTGCATATATAATGAGCAGGGCAGCAAGGTTAAAAAGACAGCCACACAGCTACAACGAATTCAGCAAACTACATCTCACTAACACATTTTTTTTTTAAAGTATGAATTCTGAGTTACCTTGAATCACTACCAGGCTCTTTCTAATTACTAACAATGACAAGCCTGCCCTCTCAGTTGCAGCTGGATGCCCCAGGCATCTTCATAGCAAAACCAACAAATGATTGGAATACTATGATTTAAACTCAAGACCAAAGCACAGTTGGAGATTTTTTACAAAGCTGCTTGAAAGTCTTGTTTCTAGAGTTTGTAAGATCATAGAAGATGCAGAAGGACAACACAAGGTCAAATCTACATCTCATATACAAAGAATAAACTGGCTTTCTAATCCGTTTACCACAGCTGACAATATAGAGGACAATACAGGATGAATAGTAGGGTCCTATGTGCAAAGCCCGCATGGGTGACCTCAAGTGCTCTGGTATGAATAATGGCCATGAGGAGAGGGAGGTGGTGGCAGTAGTAGCAATATACCACTGTCTGTCCTCATGAGCCAGAGAGGAAAAGTGTGGAAAGAGCAGCCCTGAAGATACATGCTATGCTAATTATTTTTGTGATGTAATTGTTGGGGGCATCTATTTATTCGAACAGACAAAACAACCCTTCAAGTGTAGCTTGAGGCACCTTATCATTAACTTCCTGCGGTACTGGTTTTGTTGGTTTGATTTTCAAAATTTACACATATGTGGTATTTATCCTGATCCCACAAAACCAGAAAAAAAAATAAATCTAAAGCACTTGGCAAGAAAGGTTCTCTTTGACTTCCGGTGATAACATACAAACCAAGCTATGCTCTCAGTGTAAAGTTTTAGGAATCATCGTTGTCCACCATTTTTAACCTGTTCATTATTATTTACATTCAGCTTTGAGGAAACCTCTTTAAACAGTTCATGTGGTGAGCACAAAGGGACCTAGGACCGTTCTCCTGCATGGTGTAATATTTATTTCTGGGAACTGATAAGGGGATCCTTTCTGGAAGAGGCAATGGGGAAAGGGGGAGACAAAAGAAAGTAGAATGTGTTTTGTGGTTTTTTTGTTGTTGTTGTTCCACACGGAACACTTGAGATGTAAAATATTATTTTCATCATTCTCTTTCTCTTTTTTTAAACCACAGAATCAGAAATATTGCAGAATAGCTGCACTGAATTACATCTGCTCAGCATTCGAGCATTTATATCAACATGATTAAAATATATTTGGGGTGTCCATTGCTCATGATAATCATAAGAAATATGAGAAGGCAGATGCTCAGCTACCTCATTCATTGATGTGGTCCAAACAGCCCTTTTCTGACTCACTGAAGGACATTTTAGGTGGATTTTTTTTTCCAAGGCTGTGACATTCAGACCTAATGGCAATGCCTGCTAACAGGCGAGCAGTTATTAGGAATGCCAATCAAGTGGAAATAGCAAAACTATTGGCTATCTCTATAGAGTGAAAGGAGGCTTTTAACTTATCTTAAACTCATCTCTGTGCACATTCTGTACCATCATCCAACCCAGCCTTATATTGTTCATCAAAAAGATGGGTATTTCAAGTTCTGTTTTACAAAAGCCCAGAATACCACGAGACCTCTCCTTGGAATACTGAATAGAATATAGGACCCTGGACACATATTTCATTTATATCTATTATACCAACTCTAATCTCTGCTCCTACCATGAAACAATTCAGATGTAGGACCAGAAAAAAAAATGGAGAAGGCTTTCAAAGATGAAAATGACTGAACACTAGCAAAAAATTCAACCCAGAAGTGTCCTGATAACCTTGATAATTACAATAGAAATTTGTCCTTAGAATATTCCCCACCTGCACATATATACTGCCCTCCCTAAGCACATTCCAGTGTGAATTACTCAGTTTACATTCAGGGATATTATCTAATAAAGACTGGGGTGAGGATCTGTTTGGGCAAATATACCTACCCTGCAAACCGTAAACTACAGGCATGCAGTAAAACATTCCTCATGAATACTCCATCAAGCTGCATTGGTATCTGACCCCTACCATAACTCATATCTTACATGAAACATCTCACACGTGCACAAACTCTCAGGATACTGAGGTGTGCTTCTGACATTTATCTACTCTGTGATCTCAAGTTAAGCTAATTGATAAGAATGGATGATTCTTTATAAAGTGCTCTTCTAGGTATTGAAGGAGATGTGGAAAATTTAATGGTCCTGTGGTTGAATATTTTCTATTTGGGGAGAAAAAAAGCACATACAATGTTAAATAGCATAAAGGTAAAATCTTGGTCTTTGCCACCATGGGGGAGGGACCACAGGGATGTGTACGATAAATTAGCAAAATGCAATATTAAACAATGATTAATCATTTCAAATGCCATAGGATTTGTGTGTCTTCTTTGCTATGAGGTGTGCCATCAAAAATATATTATCAAGAATAAGTATTTGAATCTGTGGATTAATTATCTTTTCACAGTTACATTGACTCAAGATCATCTTTATAAGGGTGCCACTCTATTCACTCACATTCTGATGTGTTGACTTAAGGGGCAGGACAAGGGAGGGTCCCAGGCGTGCCTATCAACTTGGCCACCACCCTCACTGCCCTAGTCAGCACTGCACAATGCCCGTCTGCCTCCCTACAGCCCTCCTTAGCTTGCTTTGTTTTTCCCAATGGCATTTATAACCTTCTAACTTACAATATAATTGTCTTATTAAGTTTGTTCTTAATTGCCTTTCTCTACTTGCTAAAATGGAAAATCAGGAAGCCAGGTACTTTTTTTATGTTGTTTACAGATGTATCTCAAGCCCCTAGAAGAGTGCCTAGCACATCGTAAACACTCAATAATAAATGGGTGCTATTGTTATTGTTTTTTTTTCCTGCACACATATAGAAATATTTACTGGCATGAATGTCTCTGGGCTCTTTTTCTATGGATTAAAAAGTCAGAACCATTCGCACAGGTGACAGTGCTAAGAAGTCAAATGACAGGAATATCTTGTCCTGTTACAACAGTTTAATTTGAAATGACCCATAGAGTCCCTAAGAGCTATGTGCCTCACTTAGTCATTCTCTGTCACACTCTGATATTATTGCATTCTAAATTCATCACTGTATTTATTCATTGTCTATAGGTCTGTTTTTCCCATAGAATACAAGCTTCACGAGGGTAGAGAGCTTGTCTGTCCTATTGACTGCTCTGCCCCCAGTGCTCTCAGCAGGCCCTGGTGTGATCTAGGCATGCCCACTTGTCTGTAGCAAGTATGCATTTTCCGTGCACCCACCTCTAATAAATCCAAAGCTGTGAAAGCTAAGCAGTTATTGGGTTTCTAACAATCCAGCAGCTTTTAATTTTTTAAAAGAAAAAAAGTGACTCTCATACAATGGAACAGTTACCCTTGTCTTGTTCTATTTTTGCTTTTGTTCTAAAAGGATATTTGAGGTGCTGTCATCAAAATATTCCCTGACTAAAATGAGTGCTTATGTACCAGCATCTAAGGGTAAATACAAGGACCGAAAAAAAAGGGGACTAGAAATTGATGGTAATGAAGCACAGGCTGAAATACAGACGCTGCTAAAGAGACGCACGTGAAGAAGCTGCATCGAGGGGAGAGCTAATGATTGACAAATTCTGAGCATCAGAAGAATCAAAGGGAAAGGGAAAAAGCAAGTCTTGTTGACAAGTGAAGAGCAGTGAGAAAGGAGCTCAGCTGAACATATTTTTTAATGAAGTGTTAAGTAGATCACCAAGAGAGGTGGATAATGACTGTGATGAAGAGTTGGCCAGGGTGTGAAAAAAAAAAAAGGCAAAATTAAGTGACACTTGGTAAATCACAGGAGGACATAAAACCTGAGAGAGCTTCTGGAGAGAATGGTCAATCCCTTGTAACACTCCAATGCCTTTTAGTAATCGAATTGGGCAGCTCATTAAAATTATGTGTGAATAGATAGGTACCTTGGCAAAAAGGCAAGGGAGCCAAGAAATAACTAGAGCAATACAATTACTATTTCTACACTTGAAAAATATCAGGAATACAAGGTATTCAAGGAGATGCATTTAAGAAATAGTCTTTGAAAAACAGTGAGTGGATCCCAGGGAAATAACAGGAGCAACAAAACTGGCTGTAGGAGGGATGAGTCATGCCAAAAAAAGGAATCTTTTAAATTGAATATGTTCATATAAAATTACTGAGCTAACAGTGAGGGAATTTAAAGAAGCTATTTGAAGAATAATATGAGGAAATGGGAGAATAAGATTTCACTTTCTCTCTGTGTATGGGCAGACTAAATATAGAATTGTCATGTACATCACAACCAGGGAGCTGCTTAGAATCGGGCAGAGGCCCGCAGTGTTTTCCTAAATGAAAGTGATGGTTGGGCTCTAATTATTTCAAATGCTATGGTTAGTTCACTGGACTACATTGAAAGGAAGTGAATTTACATGTAAATAATGCCTATTTTGTTCTAAGTACTAGGTTTGACATTTTAAGGTATATGAGCTCATTTGCTTCGCACCACAAATCCATCACATGAAAGTCATTATCACAGCTTTTAACTGAGGTAAACTGAGATAGCACTGCTCTTAAATACTAGAGCCAGGAATTAAATCTGAGTTTGGGTGACTCCAAAGCCAGATGCTACCAAGCTGCTTCCTGCATTAAAGAAAGCTGATAATGAAGTATGAAATTATTAAAGAGAAGTATAATTTAAGTAGCAAGATACTGTGTTAATATGTTTATTCACACTCAGCTTCAGATGGGGACCTTGGATAATTTGATTTATCCTCCTTGGGTTTCTTTCTTGCTAAGGTTTGTTCTTTTGTGAGACCAACACTTACCTATATATATATATATATATATATATATATATAATTTTAAAAATCTTATTTAATAAAATGTATACACGCATTAAAAAAAATTTTTAGGCTCCCCTGAGGGTATTTTACTAGGCATGACAAAATTCCCCAAAGTTTCCTCTGACCGCTGGAATGAAGGGGGGAATAGCAGGAGTTAGCCATTCATTCATTCATTCATTCATTCATTACTTTATTAATCACCATTTATTAAAGTGATTAATATGAATCAGGCACTTTGTTACGTCCTTAGAATAAGCAAAATAATCATACTTCCTGTCTACATAGAATGTAGATTGGTGGATCAACCTATCGGTTGATACAAACCATTAAAGGGACTTTACTGGTTTACTACAATAGTTTACTAAGAATGGAGTAAATGCTATTAAGGGAAAACAAGGGTCTTATTGGAAAATGTTGGCATGATATCAAATTCTAATTTTGAGGACGCTTCATCAGGGTAAATTGCAATAGAATTGTTAGTTTTCTGGGCACAAAGAAGAGCTTATATCTAAGTGATAAAAACAAGAGAGAAAGTGGCACTCACCAAATGGCCCATAGTCCTTGGGCACTGACTGTATGCCAGGACTGGAAGTAGGTGAAGTTTGTCTGTCACTGCTACCCACGCCAAAGATGCGGCCATGCTATCACTAGGAGTGCCCTTGATAAACATATGCCACAAGCTACCCTTGGCCATCCAGAGCCTTTTGCCATATTTTCTATGTATCCTCTGGCATGCAGTGAAGTTGAAGATTACATGTAAAATCAGACTGCAAAAAGAAAATTGCCTGAACTCAGAATTACTCTAGAAAACCACTTAAGAGATCTCTATTTTTTTTAATTTTATTTTATGATTTTTAAAAGATTTTTATTGGGGAATTGGGGAAGGGGAACAGACAAGTTGCTGTCCTTTTGTTTTCAGTCTAGTTGTAGAGGACGTTGCTTCACTGGCCCAAGTTGGCACCATCATTGTGCTCTTCCCCGGGGAGGCAGATCAGTTGCCGGCTTCTGGACGGCCGCTCATGGCGGCTGCTGGCCGCTCTAGCTGGTTGATGGCTACACACGGTAGCCCATGGCAACCCAATGCAGCAGTGGCTGCAGCCTACACCACCGCCGGGACTCACGGCAGCCCAGCTCCAGGTTGAGCTGTTGGTTCAGCATCTTAGCTGTAGAGGGCAGTGTCACTGACCCTCATATGTGGGATCCAAACCGGGGCCCTCTGGCGTCCCAAGCCAGCTCTTAACCAACGCGCCACTCGGCGGGCCCAGGAGATCTCTATTTTAGAGCTCTCCGTCTAACATGGTGAATTTTTCTACCTGGAGTGGAAAAGATAAGTGTTTATATATTGGGTAGTCGGAAAAGTCATTATGTATTTTTTTCTGTTTTTCATTGCAAAAATGCATCATGACTTTTCCAACAACCCAATATAAGCCAGATAGTTGGCTTGTGAGATTAGGGCTATATTATGTGAATAGACCCATTCTTTAAATACATTAAATTTTGAGAAATATTCACACCAAGTGGGATGTCTTCACCATAAGAGGCTGAAGGAATGTCAGGTCCAAGTTCTCCTTGGCATACTAACACTTTATTATTGTCAATTTTTGGATGGATGGTTAATATACGGCTCCTGTATGAAGAAGGCAGCAGCCAGGATATCCTCTTGCTTACCTAGGGATCGAGGCATTATGAAAATAATGCCCCATATGTGGGATTAACTAAGACAAGTGACGCAAGTAGTGGGAAAACCTGAGTAAAATAAATAACATTGCCTTGGCATCAGAGAGCGATTTCTCTGAGTCTGTGAGAACTGTCAATGCTTTTCAAGTCACCTAATTTAGGAAGCTACTTACATGAACACAAAATCACCCCAACCTGCATGTCTTTAGTCCATGGGCCAGTTTACACGGCCTCCCTGTTTTTAATCAGAAGGTGCTCAACATCACATACGACCTTCATTCCATCACAATTATAAAGGGTATTTAATAACAGACGTTCAAGCATTTGGAAAATAGCTACTGTGTTATTATGGCATGTTTTGGAAATGGGGATAAAATATTAATGAAACGTACTTCCTTTCCACTCCAGCCTAGTGAAAGAGCAAATCCTTTACAGGAAATTAGAATATGATCAGTGTGAGAATAGAATGCTACAGGAGCACACAGGGTTGACTCTTAACCTTGCGTGGTTGGCTAGGCCCAGAAGACAGGCAATTCTTTCTAAATACAAGCAGCAGCATGTGTGCATAGCATGTGTAGCAAAAGTTTTTCTTTGACAAGAGCATTGACAATGAACTGAATAGAAGATGCCTTATATGCTCTGAATATCTACTACCGTTTCAGGAAACATAAAATGGAGGTATGAGTCACAAAGATGAATCTGCATCACTGATGAGAATTCACAGAACAGGTGAGAGCTAAAAAAAAGAAAATTTACAACCTTCAGTGGCATCTGAATCCCTTGCCAAAGTGATATAATCAGTGATGTTTGTATGAAAAACAAATACTTCAAAAGCCTTACAGAAACCAGATGCTAAATGTGTCTGCAGATCACTGACAATATGATGAGCACACATTTACATGGAACGCTTAAATACAATATTCAGAACACTCATGAACACATTTAAATACCCACAATACAGCATCAGCAAAAGGCCAAACAGTGCCCTTTGGTCAGTAAGGTAACTAATTATTGATCAGTTATTTTGTCATTGAGGCATATGTTGCTCAGCAGGAAACCAATGACAGCACTGATGCTATTGGGGATTTTAGACAAACAAAGAAATATTAGAAAACAGAATCTTTTTCAGTCCACACAAATCTATCTCTTGGCCACAAAAGCAGCCCTCTAGGATAAGAGGGCTGAGAATACAAATTTTTCCATGTTTCACTTTCTTTGTCGGGTTCTAATTGTGTTTGCCAATTCTGAGTATCATTCTTTATATGAATTATAAAGTCCAATTACCATTTTCCCTGCCATATTATAGTCACCAAAAAGGCAAATGTGTGTGATGCTCCCTAATGATCACCAACTTTTTGTATTCCCAACAATGGAAACAAAAAAGAAAGAAAAAATAATACAAAGAGAGAAACTCAAATGGTTGTAATTTCATTTTCTATCTTTCAGTGTATTGAGTTGTTTTAGAAGATGTGCCTCCATAAAAATCTTATCAAAATCACATGCTTGCCTATGGAAAATATACCAATCCATATTCCAACTTCCTATAGTCACATATTTATTGAAAAAATACTGAACGTGCAATTGTCCTCATCATTTCGCCAAGTCATTTAATGACAATTGCCAGTTGCCCCCAAATGATTTTTTCACATATCTACTAGCAATGTCTGTTAATATATTCTTTGCTATACAAATTTCTAAGTGTTCATTTCAAAATAGTAGAGGAGAATAAGCACTCACATTTTATTCAGTAGGAACCAATACAGTAATAAAACAAAGCACCTGTGATTTAGAATGAAAAAGACCTGCCTTTGAATCTTGCTTCATTTACTGTTGTCTAACCATGGGAAAATTACTTATCTCTGAACCTCAGCTTCCTCAGCTTTAAAATAGAGATAATAGTAGGTACCTAATTGGGAGTTGTATTAATAAAGTCTTTATATGTAGAACATAGTATATTGCCTGGCTCACTTTACAGGCTCAATATAAGCTACTCTCATAATTAACTCGTTATTAATACTAAAATAGCAATTTTGTTAACTTCTGACTTCATGGTTAGTGCTTTTGTGAGTGTGCACTTCAGAGGACAAAGCTTAGGTTAGACCAGTAAAATCTGTATTTGAATCCTGAGTGTTCTGTGACGTGCAAGAAAAGCCACTTAACTTCTCTGAAGCAGAGCTGCTTCTAATGGGAAATTTGAATACTACCTTGCCAGATTATTAAAAAGATTGAATGAAGCCACTCCTATACATATATGATAAACATTCATTGAATAGCAACTCCTAGTATTAATATTATTGCAGTAGCAGTAGTTGAAAAATAAGGAATCATCTGATTTATATGCCTTGGAGTAAAATAATACTATCTTATACAGAAATAGGATTGTCTTCAGTTTCCAACTCTGCCTGGCACGTTCTACGAGAAGGACTCCAGTATTTACTAAGCCTCCGCATGCATGCACCTGTGATGAATACAGAACTGGGAACGCAGCATGTGATTATCATTAAGTATATTTAAATATCCCCAGATATTCGCAGTAAGCCACTGAAATGACACAAAATATTCTGCAAATACTACATATTTTAAGAACTGGGAATATAAAGCAACTGTCTTTTTTAAATGTAAAGTGTTGGAGGAAAGAGAGAAGTGATTAAATCTGGAAAAGCAACAACAAAAAGGACCAATCCTATTACCCTTATTCTTTCCCAGATGTAGTTTGAAAAAGCATGTAAAATACTAGAAACTCAGTTATTGTCTCAGTTTGTCATCATTCAAATATTTTTACTTATTTCCATGTATTTTAATCAGAGGCAGTGACTACTATACATGAAGTGTAGAGACCTTAAGGTAAAGGTTTATCAAGGGTGATTCTACAATATCCCTGTACATTACAAATTATTGTTTTTAAAATGGAATGGATAGAAAACCATAGGAGCATTTCATGTAATGGTCACTTATTCAGAAAACAAAGGAACAGACCTGAGGTTTGTTTAATCAACGGGTTTTATTTCCTAGAACTGAAATAATTCAGCTCTAAATTGCCAAAGCTAGCTGGTCAACAATTTTTCATCAGAGCCCAAGGGAGAAGGTGAGGGATAAAAAAGGAAAAAGATGAAGAAGGGCATAGAGAGACCACTAGGAAGAGGTTAGGAGGGGCCAGTTACATCCGTCTTCTCAGTGGGTTAGATATCAGGTCTGGTGACAATACTGAGACCACCAGGTTGGGGACGCAGATGGGACATGACCATGCAAAGGACCACCGAAGCCTTAGCTACAAAAAGAAACGCATGAAACCCTAAACAGAAGGGGTACCTCCTAGTTCATCTAGGAAAAGGGGGTAGCCATGGAAGAGCTTGGGGCCCAGTAGAGGTCCATGCGGGGATAGTTCTTAAGATGCATCCTTTTATTAAAAAGGTTTAAGCTACACGCCTTGTCTTTCGGGTGATGTCTATGCCTGTAGGGTGGCCTCGCGGCTGAGGGGAGAGGGAACGGGGAGGCAGGGGTCATCCCAGCACATCCCAGGTGGCCCCAGAGATCTAACGAGCAGCAGAAGCGCCTCACCATTTCCCATCCAAGAGGCTGGGCAAAGCGAAGCCTTCCGATCTCACAAGCAACTCGGAAGCCCCCGGGTCATTTGATGAACAAGTACAACTCTCTGAACGCCCGGGGTCAGCGAAAGGATTTTTGGAAGGGAGGGCTTTTGGAAGGGGGGGGCCCTCCCCCACAAGCCCCCCGCTTTCCCTGACTCTAGGCAGCTGGTGTAAAAAGTATAGGAAGAGTGGACGGTGGCTGGGAAAGATGTCACCCCCACGGCCATCCTCCGCCACCCCAGTCAGGGATTGCTCCTTCCGGTCCTCTGGAAGGCTCCCCTGCTCTTGGCACCCTCGCCCCCTCCACTCCTGCCCCGCTTG
>NW_017731400.1:1865272-1871797 GCF_001890085.2 Hipposideros armiger
CGGGGGAGCCGGCAGGGGCAGGGAGGCGGCCCCAGCTCATAGGCCGGCTTCCTGGAACAGTCGGGCCGCCGAGGGAACGGGCAGGGGCTCGCGTTGGCACTTGGGCGACTACAGGCTCTCCTTGTCGCCGACTCCCAGGACCTCGGCCTCCTTCTCGTCAGCAGCCTCTTCCTGGGGCTCCGGCTCCTCCGGAGGCAGCGGCCGGGCAGGACCCGGCTCCGAGGCCTCCAGCAGGAGCGGCCTCTCCGCCTCGCAGGCAGCCGCCACCTCCTCCTCCTCCTCCTCCTCCTCCTCGCCTCCTGGGTCGGCGGCCTCCTTGCGGCGTTTGGGGGTGGCCTCCAGCAGGTCCTCCAGGCACCTCTTCAGTGGCTCCTTCTCCTCCTGCTCCTGGGCCGGCTCCTCGACGCCCGGTGCCCCCTGCTCATCTCCGCTGCGGGGGCCGCTCTGCTGGGCCTCGGGGGCCTCGGGAGCCTCGGGGGCCTCGGGGGCCTCGGGCTGTGGCTCCAGCACGGGTTCCTCGTCGCCGTTCTTCTCTTGGGCGACTTCGTAGTCACAGGCCTGGACGCTGGGGTTGTTCTCGATTTCCCACAGCCCCTCGCTGAAGCCCCTCCGTTTGTTGGGCTTGCCGAACCTCTCCTTGGTCGCCTCATACGGGAAGAGGTGTTTGGGACTCAGGAGCGCGGTCTCGTGGGTCCCGAAGAAGAACACTTGATATCGGTTAGGCTGGGCCATGTGCTCGATCCTGGCCGGCCAGTGGGCATAGCCCTTTAACTTGGCGAACACCAGGTCTCCGCTCCGGTACTTGGGCCCACAGTAATGCGACATGGTGGTGCTGACCCGACCGGCGGCCGGAAGGAGGGGCTGGAGACGCAGGCGCGCGGGGCGACCGCTGAGCCCAGGCCGCGCGCCCTCGCGAGGGCCCCGCGCGCATGCGCAGCGGCAACGCTCCAGCCCCGGAGGAGGGCGTTCTCTCCGAGCTCCAGAGCCTGCGGGCCACGCCTCAGCCTCGTGGTTTCTAGAACATCGAGTGAATTGCCTGGGTGTCCTGGCGGTTGTGCTGGCCGTGGCGCCGTGCTGATCAGTCTCGAGGCCACGGATCTGCACACGACAGAAAACTCCGCTCCTGCTTCAGGAGCCGTGGATGAAAGATAGCTGGGTCAGTGGTTTCCATCATTTTTTTTTTTTATTTCCTTGGAGGCTAACACTGGAGCCTGCAGTTGGGCTCGAGAACAGTGCTCTGACAAAGGGATAGAGCCTGTGATATTGTTAGGGCGTCTAGAGTGCACTTTCTTGGTAATCAGAATTCAAAAAGTGCATTTTTTGGGGGGAGGAAAGGGGAGGTCACAAAATGTATATAGCAACAACATGAGTATGACAAACCAGCCATAACAAACTTTCCTATTTTCGGTGGGAAGTTTACATTGGATGCTGCACAGGGATTTTACCCTTTCAGTGATTCTTGCATATTGTAAAATATAAGACTGTATAGTTATAATAACATGGAGAGAGTATGTCAGATGCTCTCAGTATCTTCCTACAAGAAAGAAAATTGGACTCATTATCCTTAAAAATTAGGTAGAGGGCTGCATGTATCAAATATGCTGTTGGTAACTAGAAAGAACTTTATGCTGTTGGTAACTAGAAAGAACTTACTGGGGACTAAAGACTAAAAAAGTGTCATCTCAGCTGAAATACTATTTTAAGAAGACTTTCCTCCATATAAATCTGTTCTAAACTGGTATTTGTGAGTTTCAATGTAACTGCAATTGTTACCCAACTTTTCACATATTTTTGAATACTGCTAGCTAGCTGTGAGCTTGCACTCTGAAACATAGCCGCATTTATCATAACACTACTCTTGGCTATTATGACAAAGATTTTTCAATATCAATCATGTATTTAACTAGACAGATATTCTTTTTTTAGTGTAGCTAACAATGACCAGTGGGGAATTTGAACAATTAACCCATTTCAGTACAACTCAAATTTGATTCTGGTTTGGACCAGCCATTTACCTCTGGGTGGTAAACACCTGTTCTGGGCAAAAGAAGTTAACCTTTTCCCAAGAGGCAAAACAAAATTGATGCACTTTGATAATTCTAAATAAGTTCTTTTAGTTTTTTGTCAAGCATTTTCTTAGAACACATATCTGCCCCACAAATACCTACAGTTTACCAATTAACACCAACAGTGCATCAACAATTAATTCACAAATCGACATTCTGCTACAAACATAAATCTGACACATTTCCACACATTTCTCTCAATTTCTTAGGGAAAGTGAAAGAAAACTAGAAATGTTTAATGGCTGTAGAAGAAAACAGGACATCATGGGTAGCTATGGAACCCATAGTAGGAAGGAATAGGGCATTTCTGTAAGTAGAGGTCTTACTGCATGTGGTCTGTTTTCTCAGCTCTAAGTGTGCTGCACTAGTGCACAGATCATGTACCAAAGTTGGTCAAGGAGAAAAAAGTCTTTCCAGACAGCATGTTCAAAAAGGGTACATAGTTATGCCATCAGCACAGTCTGAAGGTGTGACCAAACCTAAAAACCTAATGCTCCAAATAAGTGTCATCACAGGCAAATGGACCAGACATCAAAGCTTATCGTTGGGTAGTTGAACCACAGCAGGTCGTCCGATATGAAGATTGGACTCCGGATCTGAGAGTCAGAGCAAATAACCAAAAACCTATCGAAAACTGAAACAAAAAATATAGTTGGAAGCAGAGGCAAGAAGATCTATTGTAATTGAAGATCTAGATCTGCAAAAGGTAATAGAGATTCTATTCAGATACCTCCACCCCTTGTTCATTCATACACAGACAGTGTGGTGTTAAAAGGCTGGCACAAATGATGTTTTTCTTTGAAGAGTTTAAAATCTAGTTTAAGAGGTAAATCACCAGAGACTTCTTTACAGGGCAATGCAGTTTTGTCTTCAAGAGCTAAATCATGTGTCCTTTGCATAAATATGGAGAAATTCCAGGAGAAATCAGTGGGAATATGCTTGTTAGGACAGGCTTGTGGGAGATGTAATAAAAAGGAGATATGATAGAAAGGATTTTGGCTTCTCTCACTTGTATTCTAGCCTTGTAAGGCTGGGAGCAGATATAAGCTTTCTGTAGGAGTAGGGCTCTGAAGAATGAGAAAAAGTCCTTCACCAGACAAATTGCATATTGAATTACACATCCAGCACAACTTCTATATGAAACAACATATAAGTTCTTGTTACTTGGAAATATTAGTTTTAAAAGAGTATTCATCAATTAAAATGATCACTAGCTAGTTTCAGAAAGTGGAGGATGAGAGGAAGGTTGAGAAAAAGTAGAATGTATTTAAAGAGCTAGAGTCCACTTTCACAGATGTCATTCCTTTTATACCTGTGTTCTCAATAATGCCATTAAATGGCATAATCTTGACTGCTTTAACCACTGAAACCAATTTGTTTTTAAAGTTGTCTCTCTTGCTTAGAGTGAAGAGAGTAGGAAAGTGGTGTTTATGGTAACAGGTTGGCTATTGTATAAACAGAGTACTCAGAGCAACTACAATTATTAATTTCAGGAACTAGATCTCCATGAGCTCAAATGTTTCTAACAGGTTAGGAGGTTTTAAAAATAAAATGTATCAAGAACACCTGTGTGTAAAAAGGACCTAATTTCAGCAGCAGCTTACCTAGCAAAACACCATAGAGTCCAAAACATATATAATGCTTCCCAGTGTGTTTCTCTGGATAACTAATGATAGGACTTAAAAGCTGCTTGGCAACAATTATGAAACATAGGCAATAAAACAATATAATTGTACAAGAGAGAGAATAGATATCTAATTGATGTTTTCTTGTTTAATTAGTTTTACTTTCAATTAGTTTGGTGTAAACTGTGATTGAAAATAAATGTAATTGTTTTCTACGTACTTTTGTCTTCATTAAAAAAGATTAGCTGCCTCTGGGTTTATACAACAGAAGTGTTTATACACGGATGGTATTTGGGGTCAAGGCTTTTCTTTCTGGAATGTTCTAGCAGACATAAATATACAGAAAATAAATCTTGTCTCCTCTAAGATGGGTAGAAAATCCCCTCACTGCCCGTTTTGAAAAAAATCACAGAAGATGTGCTACCTCTATTTTGTCACCTCTGCATTTCATCAGTGTCCACTTAGCCTAACCTTTAAAGCCTCGGGGATTTCTGAAATCCAAGGGATCAGCTGGGGATGAGGATAAACTCAGTATCACTGGAGATGTCCCGCAGTTAAAGGATCATTTGAGAGATATTCCCGAGGAGCTGTGTTATTATCAGTTTAAATAGTGAGTCAAATTTGTATCTGCCTTTGTTAATGGGATTTGGGGTGGGAGAGATCAGGGTACAGATTTTCCAAGATGTACGTGTGCTGGAAATTTGGGCCCCCTTGGCCAATTGTAAATGTTCTGGAGTGGTGTGTAGGAGGGGGAGAATGGAGAGATCAGACATGTTTACAAAACTATTGTTTTAGCGACCATGGAAAGAAAATCACCATTCCAAAATTAATAAAAGCAGCAGATTAAGAATAATTATATTTCATTATACTGATTTGTTTGGGATCTTCAATATTAAAAAAATTACTCTGGGAAATTTAAAAAAAATGTGTTTCAATAATATGATTATTTTTCTAATTTGAATTTTGCACGATAGCTGTATGTATAATTAGCAATGTCTAAACAATTAAGTTATCAATGCTGGTGAGTATTCAATAATTGGGGATTAGGTGCATATAATATAGTCTGTTTACATAGTCATTACTTTTTTAATTATTTAATAATTAGATGGCCATAATCTGTGTCTGTGTTTTTAAAGTACAGTTTAGTGACTTGGGAAATGCTTACAATATGAAGTCGAGTGAAAAGACAGGATAAAATATATAACATAGGTAATTTATTGGCCCACGTGACACCTAGTTTTTAAAATCTAAAATGTGAATAATAATCATACCCATTTTGAGAGAAAGACTGTTTGAAATGAACAAAACAATATGTGTCAGGTATATGTTGCCTGGCATTTATTAAGTGGTCAATTACTATTACCCATTACTGTTAAAATAGACAATACTAGCTTTATTTTGTTAAAGTGCAATTTTAAAAATTTGCATTATGTGATACATATTTTTTTCTTTTTACTATTGCTTTTTACCTTCCCCCCGCCCCGATTATTTCTGGTTCTAAATTTAGTTTGACATTTTGACAATATTCCTTTAATTTTATTATTATCATATTTTTTTCTTATTTTTTGGAAGGGATGTGTTCTTCATGCAACAAAAACACATTTTTGAAAGATCCATAGGCAACAATGTCATGTCTCTAAGCAAATTTGGAACTCAGCTTTGCAGTTTCAATTTTATACTTCTTGCCATTACATTAAGGTGTCATATAAATGATTAAAATGACCAAAAGTTTAGAAAGCCATGCTAAAGTTTTTGATGATGTAACCACAGTCTTAACCTTAGTCTCTTTTCCTTCCAATAGCTTTCTAGCTTTCAGAATAATTAGCAAAATATTAATCTTGGGAATAAGTAATTTATAACATTTCAATTTAAGGAAATCATCAACAAGTGTGTATGAAAATGTAAAGAAGAGAATTTTTAAACAAAGGTGTATAAATTTTAAATTAATGAAAATGGTATTGAAGATGGACAGTGATGTTGCTTAATTCCGTTTTTCCTACTTCATTTTTTAAAAATGCCTTTAATTTTTATTTAATTTTGGTTTAGGAATATGTATATTGAGTTGGTAGTTACCTTTCTCATCAAAGAATTGTCAGAGGTGAATGGCTTTCTCTTTTTAAACATTTCGAAAGAAGTATTTGGCCTGCAAAACATATTAGGTTTTTTAATACTAGAAATATATATATATTATATGTTGACATAAGTATTCTAGGGAGTTTAGTGCTTTACATAAATCCAAGCACTCATAAAATATGCACTAGTGATCAAATAAAAGAAAATCAGTGCAGTAGAAATTCAACTAAACTTTCCTAACCTAGGAAATCTTGAAATCTTCAACAAGAGTTTTTAGGGTTTGTTCATTTTTTAAATGGAGTGGGTGATAAAAACACATTTTTAAATGCCTCAGTAAATGCTGTATATAACACAAATGGTAACACTTAGAACAAATAATACCACTTTTCTCTTTGGTCATTCTTCATGGTGAATTTTTTTTTTCTTAGACAAAATACAGTATACTTTTAAAATTGAAACACTTAATAAAACACTTAGAATATAGTCTTATTGTCTTCACTTCTCAAAATCCAACATAACAAAAGCCCATATTCTATTTCGCTTGTCAAAGTGTAACTACCATGAGAATATTTTCATAAAAAGTAAAATTAAAGTAAAGTTATAATAGAGCTGCTAGTTTTAACTACCATTTATTGAACACTTATATGCCACACAGATATAACTAGTTTATATCTTATTTTCTATTTTCTCACTTCTTAAAGCACCTTGCTATACTGCCCCCTTCCTCCCTTCCCTCCTTTCTTCCTCTCTCTCTCTCTCTC
>NW_017731400.1:1873262-1943392 GCF_001890085.2 Hipposideros armiger
GTCCTCCACAACTAGACTGAAGAACAAAAGGACAGCAACTTGTCTGTTCCCCTTCCCCCAATTCCCCAGTGCTGTTCCCATCCCCCCAATTCCCCCAAAAAATCTTTAAACAAAAAAAAAAGTTTCAGAAAACATTTACCAGCTGCCATTTTGTTTCATGATGGCTGACCAAGCTTTTTCTTTTAATTATAGCAAAATCGATAAAAGTTTTTATTGAATAGATGAATACAAAAATATATAAATATTAAATTGAACAATGTAACAATAATTTACAACACTTTAGTCAGTTACAACTTTGAAATAGTAAATTGAGTTATTTTGCCTTTACTAATTGTACCTGCTTTGCAAACTTTCAGTACAATTGAAAAAAATTAAAGAATGAAAGCATAGAGCTTTTATATATATTGTGAAAAACTAATTTACTTTTGTTTAGTTTTCTCAATTTTTTTCTTCTGTTTGCTTTGTAAGACTCTTATGAGTTGACAGTTTTTAAGCTACATATATAAAAAAGAGCAAAAATTGAAATCTAGAGTGTAATGTATCTTTTAGGATACCAGTTCAGATTATCCAGTGTGTGAGTGTTTACTATGTGCCCAGTAGAGAGCTAGTGCTGTGGCAGGTAACTTAAGTATACAATATTTTAACCAATGGTCACACAAGGGCGTCTGTGTTACATTAATTCTTTTATATATTTTGAAATATTATTTGTGATCTTTGTAATCTGTTTTATGTTACATATTATTTTTATACATAACCAACATACATGAGCAAGCTTATTGTTTTGTTAAATATTTCCATATACTTGCTAATATTTTCTCTGTTTTAGTTATACATTTATGATAAAAATATGTTAAGATTGTCCATGGTATTTCCCCAGGTTTGTCAATTTTCTTTAAATTTGGTTTGTTTCTGTTTTGTGCATTTCAAGGCTCCATTAAGTACATACATATTCTTTATATTGTTTTGCTTCTATTAGAATCTTCATTTTATTAGAATGAAATAATTGCCCCACTGAAAGCTTTTGCTTTAAATTTTCATGCTTCCAGTCTCAGATCCAAACAGACATACAGTATTAGTTTCTCTTAACATTTTGCATTTCATTCCATTTCTGGTCTATCAATACATTTAGTACTTTGAAGTTATTTAATAGTATCTTTTATATTTTATCTGCTATTTGCCATATGTTGGATCAAAGAGGCAGGATTTCAAAGCATGAATTTATAACATCTTAATTAGGTATCAGGAAGTTTTAAAATGTCATGCATACCCTTCCCCTGAGCAGTTTGCAAGTAAATTAAGGAGAAGAGATTCTATGCATGAAATATTTAGAGAACACAAAACAGATTGTAATAAAAACAAAAACTTGTACCTATTTATACAAAAATAATCAGGGAAGATGTTTTTGGATGTGGCAGTAGTTGAGATTTTTATTAAGGAATGAGTAAGGTTTGAATGGACAAGAAATATGTGAAGTTTAACTTTTGTCCAGATTCACTTTATTATATGCCTTACAGATGTAGTTTGTCTACCTTTCATTAGCGGTTTTTAGGGGTACAAAGACAGCGTGTTAAACTATAGAGCTCTTGGTGCACAAACAAGTAGTAACACTGAAAGAAAACTTTATGGAGGTCCTAGCTGTTTAATGTAAACACTTGTCCTAAGAATCCTTCAGTTTTGAAGGAGCTGATGCAAGAGGTAAAAAGGTATGTATGTATCTGTCTTGTCTTCTAAGAAACAGTAAGACTGCAACTACTGTGTTATTGCATTTAAAGGAATATTCTTCCGGGAAAGTATTAGCAACAACTAATTGGATCAGTATTGACTCATTTCCCACAGAAATTCAGTATCTAAAGCTAAGTGTATCTTATTTCCCTCTGTGCCTGAGTTTCCTTCATAAACTTTTTATATCCTCAGGAAAGTCTAAAAATAATTTCACTGCATAAAGCTCTAATATACCTCTGATGCCTGCTATTCAGTGTCCTTCCTAGGGGTTCATCACACACGCCAAGAGCCACTAAGTGGATAGTAATAAGAGGCAAGACATTCACAATAGGCTAAGCTTATTTTATGCCTCTGTTTTAAGTCTCCCTTATTCACACTGCACCTAAGTCCATCCAGCCATTTTGCAGAAATAATGGATAGAATTGGCCCTGTGCCTTGTTAGTTCTGATGGTTAGGATGTAGACTAATAGCATTCCAAGTGAAGAAAAATGTGTAGCTCTTCTATTGCACGGAGAAGAGAAACTGCAGGTTTCAGCCACAGGCCTTGGCAAGGTCTACATGTAGATGACTAAATAGTTTCAGAGCAGGTGATGGAAATCAGGAGACAGGAACATTAACCCACAAGACATGTCTGTTTTAAGTCAGCTTGACTTTCATTTATTGCAACCCTGACATTGGAATAAACCTGTTAAATATATTTTTAAAATACAACCAAGTGGTAAAATGTGATACCTCTCTTTAAAGCTTTTTTAATTGAATGCACCTGGTGCTGTTTTTGACCAACTTAATGCCACACACAGGCAAGCAGGACCTAATTACCTATTAAGCAATAACGTTGTTTATAAGAGCCAATGTTTTCTGGGTCAAGTCCATAAATTTATATGTATATGTGTGTGTATGTATATGTATATGTATACAAATATGTGTATATGTATATACAAGTGTATGGGTGTATGTATATATGTATGGTGTATATATATATATATATGTGTGTGTGTGTGTGTGTATAAATGTAAATATATACAATATACTATAAATTAAATGTATGCATTAATGCACACTCTGTATTAACTTTTGTTAACAATTGTCAACTTGTGTTATTGAATACTAGTTTTATAGAGCTCTCTTCTGTGCAATGATGTGATTTTCCTAAATTATATATTAGGATTCCCTAATTATATAAAGTTCGCAGTCATTTTAAGTCTAAAACTAAAATTCTTTAAAACACATGAAAAATAGTTCTGCTTTTTGTATGATCATTGGCTGAGTCCTGTCATTCCAGATGTGGCTGTTTAAGATCTCAGCTATTACTCAGAGACAGAGTTCTTTCCCAGCCCACGCTAATCCACCCACTGACCCTTTCTCCAGAGAGCTGGTACAGAAGCTGCAGGTCAGAAAGCAGAAAGCTATATAACTGTATGTCCCTATACACAACACTATTGTAGTCAAAACTAAGGGAACTGCACTGTTGATGCAGCAGCATGAAAAAGAGACAGCTGAGAATTTTTATGATTTACTTCATTTGAGGGAACTTTGCCCCTGGAACCCAAACTCCATGGTAGGGTGTAAGTTGGTGTCAGTTCAGTTCAATTACACAAAAAATGTATTGAGCATCTACAGTTACTGGAATATAATGATAAACTAAATTCCTGTCTTCAATGAGCTTACACTTAAATGAGCTTACACTAAAAAATGTTCTTGTCTAACCTTTCCTCTTAATTGTCACTGCCATGGTTACTGCCATGGTCACAGATTACTCCTGGGCAACCATCAGTAGACAGTAGTTCCAAATGTGTGTGTGTGTGTGTGTGTGTGTGTGTGTGTGTGTGTGTGATGAGAGAGAGAGAGAGAGAGAGAGAGAGGAGAGAGAGAGAGAGAGAGAGAGAACGAGACTGACTGCAGGTGCAGAGAGTTGAGGAAATCTTACTCCTCAGTGAATATCATCATCATCATCGGGCTGACCAAGAGTAGTTTTATTACTCTTCATCCACACTTGATCCTACCTCCCATCCACTTCTCTTGTATACATACACAGCACAGTGTATGTGCACACAGGCCCATGCATCACTAACTATAGCCGCAAGGTTTTACTTATTAATTCCTCTAGTGACAAACTAGTGAGCCGCATTACCTCCAATTCTCCACTCTCCCCCTCCCCCCCCCACACACACCCAATACGTGCTCTAATGGAAGTCATCATTCATGTTTACCTGCTACGTGAGGATTCCTTTGGGATATAGAAACTACTCAAGGTACTATAAGCAGAGAGCAATATAATACAGGAAGGAAAAAGTTTAAAAATCAAAGGATGGGCTAGAGCAGCAGTTCTCAACCTGTGAGTCGCGACCGCTTTGGGGGTTAAACAACCCTTTCACAGGGGTCCCCGGGTACTCGTATGTGGGCGTATCTGCATGTGGGCCTGGAGACGGATAGAGGAGCGGTGTCTCAGTTTATAAGACCATCGAAAATATGTGTTTTCCGATGGTCTTAGGCGACCCCTGTGAAAGGTTGAGAACTGCTGGGCTAGAGGAATGAGGACAAGTGAAAGCGCTCACTAGATGTCAGGGAATCTAGGAGTCTGAGGAACTGCATTGAGGTGGGTGATTTCCAGCAAGATGTCCAGAAGCCACTGCGAAATCTGTTTCCCAAACCCAAGTACCTCCTCAGCCTTCCAGATCATGTGCCAGTGTCTCTCATTGTTGAATCTTGGCTGCAAGCTAGGCCCTAGGTTTCCAGCCCTCACGTGACAAGGAAGAGCAAGCAGGAAAGAGCACATCCTTGTTCTACTTTCTGGGTTGATTACACCTAATTTCATCTTTCAGACCTGGTATTGGACTTCTTTCCTGCATTCTTTTTTAATTTATGAGAATTCTCTCCAATTCTGACTTTTCTTTTGTATAGAGTTTGGTTATTTTATGGATGTGATATAGTATTCTCTTTCTTCTCTGGAGATAATAGTTCCTTTGAAATTTTCTTTTCTCTGCATTGTGTTGATTTCAAGCATATTTCTGTTTCTGTTTATTTTAGCCTTTGTCTTTTATGTTGGAGTTTTTCCCTTATGCATCTAGTGGCACTATCTGCCCATTCTTATTTTAGAATGTGGCACTAAAATGATACTAGGAAGTTCTCCAGGTGGGCATGAGGCTTGCTCTGTGTCAGTCTTCATTGCTAGGCAGTCCTAATGATGGGGACATTTTATTGGGGGATGCCCAAATGGCATTCTCTGTTGGTCTCTTCTCGTGAACTCTTCACTTTTCAAGAAAGGAAATTTCCCATGTGGAAGGCAAAGGGTGAGGTAATGGGGCCTGGAAGAGGGTATCATTAGACTGAGCTGACTAGGCTTCGTGAAGACACAAAACCCTGCAAAGGAGCTGCTGGTCAGTTTGTAGATATTTATTTAATCTTCTTAAAGAAAGATGACACATTTCTCACTCCGGCCTTTGCTTGGATCTCATGTCCCCAATCCCAGGCTCTACCTGGGTCAACTTGTCCACTTGGTACATGTCCAGTCCTCTGCTGGAGTAGAAGAAGAGCGTCACTGGCCTCCTAAGTCTAGGAAGATGATCTGGAGGTTCAGATGCTTTTGTATTTAATCTTTCCATCTGGTTACAGCCCCAAGTGATTCCCACCTTTAGCAGTAGGAGCCGCCTCTGATTTCTGCACATGACCAGGACTGTGCCACAGTGTCAACTCATTCCTCTGGTTTCCTTTCCCCACCATCTCTCCTTCCCTTCTAGGGGCTCAGCTATTGGGTTGTTGGAAAAGTCATGATGCATGTTTGTGACGATGGTATTAGTTCATTTTTGGAAGTACTAGAGTCATTCGTATCTATGTTCTTGCTATGTTATTTGACAGCTGACAATTCTAGCTTCATTCTAAAAAAAATTGAATGATTTGGTTGAGTTTTGGAGATTTTACAACAAGTGGAAGATGGAAGACCAAGCTGTGCGTTTTTTCCGTATTTTTCTGTTTTACTTCCATAAAGGGAGGAATGTGCTTCAAGTTCGTGAAAAGTTGCATCAAGTTTAAGGTGACAATGCTCTACAAGAACATCAGTGCCAACGATGGTTCACGAAATTCCATGCTGGTGATTTTGATCTCAATGACGCTCCTTGGTCAGAGAGGCCCACCGAGGTTGATGACGACAAAATAAAGGCATTGCTCGAGTCAAACCCATGTTACACAACATGAGAGATTGCAGAAACATTGAACATCCATCATTCAAGCATTCATGACCACCTGAAGAAGCTGGGATACATAAGTAAGCTTGATATTTGGGTTCTGCATGAACTCAAAGAAGTTCATTTGATGGTGCTTATAAACATCTGCAATATGCTCATTAAACATGAGGAAAACAATCCTTTTATGAAGCGACTGATAACTGGTGATGAGAAGTGGATTGTTTATAACAATGTGGTGTGCAAACGGTCTTGGTCCCAACGTGATGATTCATCTCAAACAACATCGAAAGAAGACATTCATCAGAGGAAGAGGAAGGTTATGCTCTCAGTGTGGTGGGATTTTAAAGGTGTTGTGTTTTTCGAGCTCCTACCAAGGAACCAAACAATCAATTCAAATGTGTACTGTTGGCAGTTGGACAGTTTGAATGAATCCATCATCCAGAAATGTCCAGAGATTGTTAATTGTAAATTGTTAATTGTAAAAATTGTTAATTGTAACACGAGACCACACGCAAGTCTGATCACCTGTCAAAAATTATTGGAGCTTGCTTGGGATCACCCACCATACTCGCCTGACCTTGCGCCATCAGACTTCCATTTGTCTCACTCTCTTCAAAACGCCTTGTGTGGTATAACATTCAATTCAGGTGAGGCTGTAAATCAGCATGTTGTTCAGTTTTTTGGAAATAAAGACAGGTCCTTCTATGAACGAGGAATTATGAAGCTCACTGAAAGATGGCAAAAGGTTATCGAACAAAACGGGCAATATATCATTGATTGATCTTTGTTCTTTATATAAATAAATGATCTTTGCAAAACATAGACAAAATACGTCATGACTTTTCCAACAACCCAATAGACTCTCTGTTCTGCAAATAAGCTACTACATAATAAGTTCTTTCCAAGCTCCTAAAATTATTTTCTGATGATGTCTCCTCTCCGGTTCTCCTTTTCCTTAGGAAGTTATGCATTTTTTATCTTTTTTTATGTCCTTTCAGTGTTGTTTCAGAAGATAACAGAGATAAATGTTCAGTTCAACTTCTGTCATGGTGGAATATAATGAGTAAAAATGCTAAATGGAGCCTCCTAAATGGAAATACTCATATTTTAAAATAATAAAGTTGAGATAAAAATGTATGAGTACTGATCTCTGTCTAGGTATCTGTCCATCCATCCATATTCTATATTTTTATGAGTTCAGTAGGTATATGTTTTTTTATGATTTTTTCCATCAATACAATAGAATGTCAATGCTATTGTCAATCTCTGTAAGATATATTGAAATTTGCTCCAACATCTGAGAACAATCATCTTTAAATATGTACATTGCTTAAGAAGAAGTTAGTGCTGGAATGAGTTTCTTAGTTACCCAGGTTGTACTCATTTAAATATCTTACAAATGGTTACAAACTGTGTCAGAAGTCTACTTTTGAATTGAGAGCCTGCCTTTGTCATACATGAATGTGATAAAATCTCACAAATACCGTGGGTTAATTTCAAGTTTACATCCAAAAGATGCTTATTTTATCCAAATATTGTTAACACTTCCAAATGTAAATTTCACATACTTTTCTTCTGAATTTGCCACTCAATGTATTATTTTGATTACTGTTGTCAGGAAGAACCTAAACATGTTTTCTTCTTGATGGGTAGCTAAGATTCTTCAGCAGATTCTTTGTTAGTCACAGGCTGCTACCATTTGTGCAGTAAAGTGTAAAGAAGTATGGGTTCTAGGTTTTGCCGTGTTTCTTCTAAATTACTCTTGGCCTCAACTTTTCTCTTCTGCACAAGAAGGGGCAGGACTAAAATCACTGATTGTGGTAGGGGATGGACATAGCAAAATCACTGATAAGACACTGTGGGCATGTCTGTCAATAGTGATTATTAGCATGGATTCAAGAGTCAGATATACCTGGCTTCAAACCCTAACTGCTATGCTTCTTAGTTTTGTGACTTATTACTTAGTTTTTCTGAGCATCACAAGTCCTCAGCTATAAAATTGGGGTAATAAAAAAAAAGTTCTTGTTCATATGCCTTTATGTGTTTGTAAAAATTAAATATAATAAAGTTTGTAAGGCATTTAATTAATTCTTCAAATGCAGTGAGCACCCAGTAAGCATTAGCAACAGCTATAAGACACCACCATTAGTGTTGCATCAAAATGGTGTGTAAGATCATAGAGAGAAAACTAATCAAATAATTTATTCATATATTTGACATTGATTGAGCTCCTACACACAGATATTGTTCTACACACAGATATAATTGTAAAACGCCCCTGCCCACAGAGTTTACTTACATTTTAGTGGGAAACACAATAAAAACATGATATAAAAATATAGTGCAATATTGATAATATATAGTGAAAAAAGCCTCAAAGAAAAATAAAGTAGGATAAAGGAATGCAGCATGATTTGGAATGGTATACGTTTTTTTATATAGAGTAGCAGGGAACGCTGCTCTGAGGAGGAAACATTTAAGTGGAGACTGAAGTAGACAATCCAGATCTCTAAGGGAAGAGCTTTCTTCTAGGCAGTGGGTCCAGGGTATGCAAAGATACAGTGTGTGAGTAAACCTTCTATGTTAGAAGAATAGCAAGGAGGCCATGTGACTATAGATAGCGCAGGAGATAAAGGCAGATATATAGACAGAGGCTGGGAACCTAAGACCTTGTAGAACATGATAAAGACTTTGGGTTTTATTTTAAGCATAATTAGAAACCATCTGAGTATCATAAACAGGGAATAAACATGATTTGACTCAAGTTGCATGTACACATGGGTTTCAATCCCCTGGGAAAGTTGCTGAATCCCTCTGGCTCATTTCTGTACTTTTTCTTGGAAGGTTTAAAAGAGAGAATGCATGTGAAAGCAACAAATACAATGTCTGGCACAAAGTACATGCTCAGTATTCTTAAACATTAGAAATTCTTCCTTTTCATCTAACAGTCTGGGACAAGAATACAAACCACACCAGTTTCAACCAGTGTTTTCTTTCCTGCAATGTGGTTAATCCCAGCTCCTGACACTACCTTCATTTCAACCACTTCTTTCTATGAAAGCATTTTTTGTTTTACCTAAAAGACTCCTATAGTAGCATTTAACACAAGTTAATTATGTTAGTTACACTGGCATTTATTAATAGGATTCACTAGTTACTAGTTGGTGATGGAGCAGACTGGGAATGAGACTTGCATTGTGATTTATAGTGTGGCAAAGGGACATATATCTCATATGGGGCACTGCAGCGAGAGCCTGTTTGTGGGCCCACAGAAAGCAGCATGACCTCTGGACCTGGGGTTGGAAAGAGGAAGTTAGATAACAGCAATGTGAGGGAGACTGATGAATAAAATGTTGTCTTCAGACAGCCCTACACTCTGGTCTGGGATTCTTTTTTTTTTTTTCCTCCACACTTGAGAAGTACTCATATATGTCACATAGAGTCATACAAAAAGTAACATACACACTCATGCTGGAGGCCAAGATTTCAGAGCCAAGCTCTTCTCAGGTTCAAGGTTTGACACCTGAGGCTTTCCTGGACTAAGTGTTTCATTTTGGAAAGAGCACTTTCCATTTGATCTTTGCTTCTTATTTGGTGCTTCTTAGTTTCACCTTTCATTATAATATTTGGATTGGGCCATTGCCTTTCAGTGACTCAGAACGTGGATATTCAGTGCAATGGATTTCTTTTCTATCTAAAGCATCACTTGTGAAATCTAAGGGTAGAAGAGGGCCTCCACAAAATATATACTTTCTTGTCAATGAGTCAAAGAATGCCTACCAGGTTGGACATTATTTCCTTGGATATTATATAATTTTTTAAGTATCGGAAAAACATTTTCCTAACATAATTATACCTGGGATACTAGTAGCAAATTATAAAGATGTTCTCTGGGTCTGCTCCATATGGAAATATATCTTACATTTTTCATGACACAATTTAGCACTTTTACAGCAGATGTGGCATCATATATTGAGGTTTCCATGTAGACTAGAACTCAACATTGAGTCCCTAGCTCTTCAGAGCTGAAAACAGAGGGGAAATCAGCCAGACTCAGTCTTGACTCATGTCTTCATCTAACTGGGGGAACAGGAATGCTTCTATTCTGGCCTCAGGAAAGACTCACAACTTTGACCTTTTCATCTCAAATTAAAACTCTGAACAAACCTACTGGTAGGTGTGATAATTATTACATACTAAAAGATTGATGTTCTGCACCTCTCAAATGAGAGTGCTAAATGAAAATGAATGAAAAGATAGATGATATTTTATTTTGAATACCATGGGCTTATTCTCCAAATCTTTACTCTTTGTTATTTTTTCATAAGAAATTCAGTGTTAGCTATCGCTATAAATTTTCTTGCAGCTCTTCCAATTAAGTTATTCAAGATTGAATAATTTGTCCTTTTACCAACATTCCAGCCAGCTACTGTTTATCCTTTTTATGTAATAGGTGGGAAATTCATTATAATTCAGTGATAAAATAGTTTCCAGCAGGTAAAATCTCCCTCAACTTTTCTCAACTGTTATTTTTAACTGAATTATGTTTCCACTCTTTTTTTCTCTGTTCTGTTTTGAAGCTAACCATTCTAACTCTACTCTTGATCCTCTACTTTTCCTACCTTCTCAATGAACTTGCTCTAATTACTCAGTCTTCCTCTACTTAAAGTTTTCAATCTTCATTGGATCTTCCCACTCTAATCTCTGATTAAAGAGCTTTCATATTAAAAATATTATTTTCTCAGTCCCCCTCCTGATCAAAATCACCTTTTCCATCTTTTACCCATTATCTTCACACTACTTTGAGAAGTCACTGCACCATCTAACGCTCACTCCTCTGTTCATGTCTCTGTACTTCTTGCCTAAACTCCCTTACAAACTGTTCCTTCAAAATTACCTTCTGTTTCTGTGACCAGTATCCTGTCTTCATTCCTGATTGTGCATCTCCTATGAACTTGAAATGTTGGCCACTCACTCCTACTCAAAAGTGACACCAACCTTCGTTCCCCTTGTCACACTTTTTAAGAACCTCAAGTATTTATGGATGCATATTTTATATCAGGTAATATGCTGGGTCTAAGGGTAAAAAATAACTAAATTACAGTCTCCAACCAGATGGAGTCCACATTCTAGTAGGAAATATAGACTTGCACTAGAGTAGTACAAACCTGTACACAAAGAGAAGACACAAAAATTTGTCATACATAATCAGATGAACTAGATTTCCAGAAACTTTGTCCTGACCAGAAAAGAAACAAACAAAAACCCTTAAATTGATCCAAAATTACTTTATGTAAACATCTCTTTAAATGCCTCGTTTATCTCACAGAAAAGCAAAGGAAATCTTAAAGACAAAAAAAAGAAGTAAAAATGTGAATCAAGATTGGTAGTAGAAACAAACTCTGGAAGTAGTGCTTTCCTTGAGAGCAGCCAGATCCTGAATTATAGTGGCAGACAGAAGCATAATTAGGAGAAAAAACCTGGTATCCAATCAAAGTGGATGTCTGATCAGAGAAAGCCCTCCCCCTCTCATCTTTCCACCACAATCCACCATCCAACTTCACATAAAACTTACACTTATGCAGTTACTTAGCAATAACTATTTTTTAAAAGAGGAAGATCTGGGAAGCCCCAATCCAGAAAGCCCCAATAGAATAGTTACAATGAAATTGATACTTTCAACCTAACATAGTGGACAAAAAATTGAACATCAGAAAGAAAAATTAGAAATGAATGAAATATCAACAAGGAAAGCCAGAAGGCAATGAAATAATATATTAAAGATGCCAGGAGGAAATAACTTACAACCTAGAATTATATACTTAGTCAAACTAACTTTCAAAATATGGCAAAATAAAGACATTTAGAGAATTTTATACCAAAAAATATTTCTCACAAATGTTCCTTCTAATGGCCAATTTAAGAAGAGGGAAAAAAATTATATTAGGAAAAAAAGGTGAAGAAAATGTTAAACATTTGTGTAAATATAAACAAATATTGATTATATAAAGCAACAGTAACAACTACTTTGTAGGGGTAATAAAAACAAGATTGAATTGAATACACTTGACCCTTGAACAACATGGAGATTAGGGGCACTGACACATACACCTGCCCACCCTGCACAGCTGAAAATTCTCATATAACTTTTGACCCACCAAAAACTTTACTAATAGCCTACTGTTGACCACAAGCCTTACCAATAACATAAACAGTTGGTTAACACATATTTGTACATTAAATGTATTATATACTGTATTTATAAAATAAAGTATGCTAGAGAAAATAAAATATTAAGAAAACCATATAGAAATGAAAATATATGTATAGTATTTATTGAAAAGTTCTGCATATAAGTGGACCCACGCAGTTCATACCCATGTTTTTCAAGGGTTAACTGTACTTATAATAATACAGCATATAAATCAGAAGATGGTAATTGGAGTTAAAGTATCTTAGCCTTATTATTATTCTTCAGGATGGTAAATAGTTTTATTAATTTTAGCCTGAAAGTTTCAAGTCTAGAATAACCATTAAAATAGTAGAAATAGAATCTATAATTAAAAAAAAATAGAAAACACTTCCACACCTATTCAAAATGGAGTAGCACCAGATATACCCTCCTACTCTAAATAACAATAACACACAAAACCAGACAAAATATATGAAACAAAAGTTTCCAAAATACTGCAACTCAGGCAATGAAGTACAATGATCTCTGAGACAAGAAAAATATCAGATGAGTCTTACAAAACCCCAGCTTACTGCCATAAGAAAGTTTTCAGAAGGTGACACAGGGAGAGGGACACAAGTGGAGCCTGACAGACTCCCTGAATTGAGAAGATGGGAGTCTGGGAGTCCACGTCAGCCAGAATTCTCAGGACAGAATAATGGAGAGAAGAGAGCTACTCAGAAAGCGAACTCCAGAAATCTGCAGCGGATTCCCCTTGAATACTAATTAATGAATAATGTGAGAGAACGGGAAAATAACCACCTGAAAGAAATAGATGGAACAATGAGTGGCATTTATTTGAGGCTAGGAATAGTGCCTGTCCCAACCAGCCTTACTGGGAAGCCTCATGCTTCATAAGCATTCATAAGGCCTTCATAAGGGTGTTGCCTCAGGAGTGGGGGACAGTTTGCCCTTGACTAAGCATTGCTCTGGCCTGGCTCAACACCTTTTAAAGCACGATCGAAAAAGACCAAAATGACTTTAAATAACTTTATTGTATCCCAGAATAAAGCTTAAGAATATGTATAGATATTAAAAAAAAATACTTAGCACCAAAACAATAGAAATACATTGTGCCCAGCATCTAATTACAAAAAAAAATTACCAAGCATACAAAGAAATAGGAGAATATGACCATAATGTTTAGAAAAATCTCCCAATTGATACCAACAAAGAACTGATATAGATGTTAGACTTAGACAATGACATTAAAGCATATGTTCAAAAAGTTAAGCGGAAACATGGAAGGTATTTTTAAATATATATATATATATATATATATATATATATATATATATATATATATCTTAATTGAACTTCTAGAGATGAGAACTACAGTGTCTGAGATGAAAATGTGCAGGATAGAAATAATGGCAGATTATACATTGCAAAAGGAAAGATTCATATAGAAATTATCCAAAATTAAACACAGAAAAATTAAAAAGAGAGAATCAGTGAATTGGACCATTTCAAGCAGCTTAATATATATGTTATTGTAGTCCCCATATTGTGGGAGATCAGCTCCCGCAGGTCCAGGGGTTCCCTCAGGTGGAGGCGGAGTCGGTGACGAAAAAGGAAAAATCACTCGGAGACACAGGAGCGCTTTTTCAAGAAGAGAAGTGTCTCACTTTATTCTTACAGCATGTCCCTTTTATACTGAGCAGTTGACCTTTTCCAGAGTTAAACTTTTGCTCTTTTGGAAGTTGTTTTTCTCAGAGCTTTTCTTTCTCCTGATGTTTCTGTTACAGGGTATAGTCTGACCTGTTCTATGCTAATGACTAACTTATCCTAACAATGTTTCAATTTCTACCTATAACAGGCTTTGTGGCCTAGCAGAGTTCCTGCCCTGGTGCCTAAAGGATGTTTACTACTTAGCAATTATTTCAAACACTACTGGCTAAACAGGATCTTAAGAATTATAAGGTGCATAACTTGTCTATTACTAAGAAACTAACAGCAAAACAGAATTATCGCAATATGTCTAAAACTCACTTATTCAGTTAAGATAAACTAAACGACCAATATAAGAAGGGGTGTCAGATCTTCATCCTACTGGGGGGCATCCAAAGGGGAATTTAAAAAATTTTAAAGATATAAAGCAGTATCTGTTTCTCAGTCAGAGCTTCAGAATTTGTCACAACTGCAGTGCGCTTGGCCATGTCAAACACTGAGGCGCAGATGGCTCCCAACACCATAGGAGAGAAGGGTAAATAGAAAACAAACAAGAAGAAATACTGGTTTTAAAAAATGTTCATTTTATAAAAAACTATAAACACACAGATCTAAACTCAACAAAACTCTAGGACAGGAAACGAAAAGGGTAAACTAAGGCACAGCATCATCAAATTTTTCAGCACCACAGACAATATCATCCTCTTCATGATAAAGGGAAAATATAAAAACCTACTTAACATCACACTTAATGGTGAAATACCAAATGCTTTCTCCCTACCATCAAGAGCAAAAAAGAATATCTGCTCACATCACTTCTATTCAACAATGTACTGGAGGTTTTAGTCAATGCATAAGGCAAGAAAAAGGAATAAAAGACATCAGAATGGAAAAGAAGAACTGTCTTTATTCACATACATTATGATTCTTTATACAGAAAATCCAACGAAATCAACTAAAAGGTAACTATAAGTAATGTGAGCCTCCCAAGGTTATGGGATAAAAATATTAATGAGCAAAGGCCAATTGCTTTTCTATATACTAGAACAGAACAATTAAAAATTTAAATTTTAAAATGTTTAAATGCCAAAAAATAAAATATTTAGAAATATATCTGATAGAATATATAAAAGACCTATTTACTGAAAACTACAAAATGTTTCTGAGAGAGATTAAATAAGACATAATTAAATGGCAAGATATACTGTCTCAGTGGTGTGGAAGACTCAATACCATTAAGATGTCAATTCTCCATATACTAATTTACAGATTTAACACAAACTCCAATCAAAATTCCTAAAGCTTTATGGAAAATGATCAGGTGATTCTAACATTCTTATGGAAATGTGAAGGACCTAGAATAAATGAAACAACTTTGAAAAAAAAATGGATGACTAACACTACCTGATTTCAAGATATAGTTTAAATCTACAATATCAACACAGTGTGGTATCAAGGTCCACACAGACAAGTAAATCAACAGAACAAGGAGTCCAGAAATAGGCCCACGCAGATAGAGAAAATTGATTTTTTATTGTGATAAAAGACACTAGAGAAAATTGATTTTTGACTAATGTAAAAAGGTAACTCAGTGGAGAAAAAAATAGTCATTTCAACAAATTAGGTTGGAATACCTAGTATCTATTTGCAAATGAAAGAAAGACAGAGGAAAAGAGAAAGAAAAAACAAAGAAAAAGGGAGGAAGGGGAAATTATTTCAATTTATTCCTGGTAACATATACAAAGTTTGACTCAACATGGAAAATAGACCTAAGTGTTAAATGTAAAACTATAACATTTCTATAAGAAAACAGGAAAAAAATGGTTTAAATCTTGGGTTAGGCAAAAATTTCATAGCTATGACACTAAAAGCACATCTTATAAAAGAAAAAAATATGAATTGGATTTCCTCAAAATTAATAATGTCTGTTCTGTAAAAGTTGCTGTTCAGAGAATGACTGAAAAGACAAACCAGACTAAGAGAAAAGATTGTGAATCATATTTCTGATAAAGGACTCATGCCAAGAATATATAAAGCATGCTTATAACTCATAGTTTAAAAGAAAACAACAACCAACAATCCATTAAAAGAGTGGGCAAAAGATTTGCACAGACATCCTAACAAAGAATATGCGCAGATGAAAAAAAAAGCTCGTGAAAAAATGTTCAAATCATTAGTCATTAGGTAAAAGTAAATTAAAACTGGAATGAGATAGCTCTGCACTCTTATTAGAAAGACTAAAATTAAAAACACTGATCATGACAAGTGTTTACAAGGATAGAGTAACTGGAATTCTCATGCACTGCTGATGTCAACAGGAAATAGTACAACCACTTGGAAAAGAGTTGGGCGGTTTATTGAGACTTTAAATATATACTTTTCATGTGTTCCAGCTATTCCCCATCCTAGATATTTCTGTGAGAGAAATGAAATACAGGAATGTTCATAACACTTTTGTTTGTATAGCCCCAAGCTGGCAACAATCCAAGAGTTTACAATAAGTGAACATATAAACTAGTTTATTCAATGGAATACTGCTCAGCAACAACAATAACAACATAAAAACCATACCACTACACACAACAACATGGATGAATAACAAATACATTTTGCTAAGTGAAAGAAGCCAGGCAAAAACAGTACATATTTTATTATTGATACCATTTATATGAAATTTAGATTGAGCTTGGCACAAATCTATGTATCAATTAATGAAGAGGTAACATTTTTAAAATATTGAGTCTTACAATTCACAAAAAAGTTGCCTGCATTTTTCTAGATATTTATAATTTCTCTTAATTATAATTTTTATAGTAGAATAATAGTCAACTTTTGATACATAGTATCAACTTTTGATACATTAATTTCTAGGCATTTAATGTTTTTGATATAATTTTAAATGTAATTGCTTTTTAAATTTTATTCTCTCTGGTTTTTTAGTGCTGAGTAATAATTTTTTTATATTTATAGCATGTCAAACAACCTTATAACTTTACATATTATTTCTAATAGTTATAGATCATTTTGTAATTTCTAGATACAACCTTAATTATATATGTGTTATGTTTGTTAAGAATTTTTATCATAAAACATGTTAAAGTTTATCAACTGCTTTTTCCTCGCTTTGGGTATTATTTTGCTTAAGATTTCTGCATCTATTTACATGACAGAGATGGGCCTGAAAATTTCCTTTCCTAATGAGTTCAGCTTTGTGGTATGGTTATGCTGATGGAGTGCCATCATCAAGATGGAGACGTAATTCATTTCCGACGTCACTCTCTCTCACAAGAAGTTAGACTAGAAATGATGCGTAGATAAGACACTGTTGTGAAAATCCCAAAACACAGGGGTGAGGCAGAATCACCCACCCTGGACCACAGAGACAGAGCACAACCATATTAGAAGGGTCAGGGGAACAGCTGTACTGATCCCATCCCCCTTCCCCCAGGCCAACACAGCACAGCGCCAAGAGGGTTACCCTGGGCCTATGGTTTCTCCAGTGTGAAAACGAGAGATGAAGGTAGACAGAAATCCAACTTCCCCAAAGTTGTGTGATGCTTCCTGGGAGGCCCACTTGGATCTCAGCTCACAGATGCTGTGAGGGGAACTTGTGGGACTTGAGATAGGAATTGGACGGAGAAGAGGAGCAGGGCTTGTAACAACCAGCCCTCAGACCTTGGCCGACCAAGTTCCTCTTCACAGAGTCCCTTGAGCAGAAATCTCATCCAGCGGCTCTGGCCATGCGCAGAGCCAAGCTGCAGGGTGCAGGCTGGACAAACCTGCCTGATTCTGGCCCCCAGGTGCTTTAGGTCTTTAAGTCTATTAATTTTATTACCTTTCAAAGAGTCATATTTTGACTTAGTTGATTGTTCTAGTTCATGCGTTTCTGCTATTATATATTTTTTATTTCTTTTGTTTCTTTGAGATTAATGCATTGTTCTTTTTTTAATTTCTTGAAATAGCTAGTAATGTCATCAATTTCCTGCTGCTCAAATTTTCTAACATATGAGCACAAGACTGCACGTTTTTCTTAATTCACCTTTAGTTGCATCCCAAATATTTTTGATGTCTTATTTTCATTATCACATGGTCTATGATATTTTTCATTTTGCTTTGATTTCTTATTTGACCAAGAGATTATTTAGAAGCATATAACAATTTACTAGAATTTGAGTAGTTTTTAGTTATCTTTTGTCAATGATTTTAAGCATAATTAGGGGCTTGGATCCTCAAGACTATAATTTTGGTCTCTGTTCTGGCAAAATTTCTAAAACCTCTACTGATTATTCTGCCTCAGTGGAGGCTTCGTCCAAGATTTTGAATCCTAAGCTTTTTGTCCTATATCCAGAATCAGCAAATGTCCTGATATTAAAAGTGGACTTTTATCTACACGATTTCCCATCCTTGGATTATTTTCCAGAAGTATTGGTTACCACAGTAGTTCCCCAGTGCCTTTAAACAGACTAGTTCTTAGAAACTGTTCTCAGCTGTACTGGTTGTTCTCAGTGATAGCCTAGGCCTGACTGAAATCAATATTCATAAATTGACATTATTAAGGATCATCACCAAAATTATAGGTTTGCCCCCTTAAAACACAGACCTTCCTCAGTTTCAATGACTCCTTTGTTGTTACCAGTGGTCTACTTTATACTATTATCCAACTAGAGTGTAAGTTGTTGAAGGCAGGGACCAGTGTCTGATTGTACTTTCTTGTAGAAATCCTAATTCGTATATTTAAGGAATAAGTTTTAAAAGAAGTGGAAAGAAGCACTGAAAGAAGGAAGGATAAAATAAACCCAGATGAAAATAGGTTTTCAGAAAAATATGTATTTTCTTTAATTTTTGGAGGAAACAATAAAATCTGATTCCTCAATCCTTAGAGCCCTTCCCAATTTCATATTATGCCATTGTATGTACCATCATCTTTTGACTGATTAACTAAAAAGAGTTGGAACTTCCATGGTTATTTTTTTCTCTGAATTTCATTTATCAACACTTCTTTCTTCCATCATTTTATGCTACAGAAAAATACTGAATTGTATTTCTTACCAAAAAGCAGTTTTTACCAGAATATTGGTATTGAAAAACAACGATTGATGTATTTTTATCAGTACTTCCCCAACTAGTTACATCATGTTACTTTGTATACTGTTCCCATTGACAGTGATGTTATGAAAAACCATAGGTGCATGCTGGGTAATGCACACTTCAAGCATTCACACTCCATTAATGAATTCATCACCTAAAAGCTAAGTATTGATTTTTAAATGGTTTTACAAATCTATTTAAGCTTCTGTGATGTGATTAAGAGGATGTGTGTTTACTGTAAATTATCTAACAAGTACAATGGTATTACTCACAGAAATAGCAAACAATTTAGCTTGTGAGAGAACAGGGAAAAAAGGTTGGTTAAAATATTTTCCCAAGTACTGATTATTTATTTAATAGCTATTATAAACCATTAAAATATGGCTTTTTTAAAAAAAGTTATTTCAAACCATGGGGATATGTTTTTTGATTTGTGGTACAAATGAAATCATACACCAATGATTTCTATCCCCCCCCCCAATCCTACTACAAATTGTAGTGGAATAAATATTCTTTAATTGCTAGAGTTGGTCAGAAATTTTTCGCTTTAGTTCTTATTGTGGAATATTATGGAAAATGTGGAATTTTGCCTGTTTTCGTTTTCATTTCTAGAAAATATTTTGGCTCACAAGCCGTTTGGAAATATTCCTGCATGTACTTGTTTATAGTATTTTCTTTATATTTTATAATAATGGAACCAAACCATGAAATGTATTATTTAATTCTTAATATATAAAGGTTTACCCATAAATATACTAAAACAAGAAATTATGTCATTTATAGCATAAGTTGATTTTAATAGCAATACAGGAAAATAATATATACTTTGGAAATCATGAGAATTGCATCAGAAGACATGATTTTATATGCACGTTTGGAAAAGATGAGTCATTTTTATATTTGCACAAAGTTAGATATGTCCTCTGATAATATTCAGCGTGAACTGTCATATAGAGTTTGCAAAGCCTATAAAGATTCTGGAGGTACATTTTTCAAAACCCTCCCATTTTTCCTGCAGTACGTTGCAATACAATCTGAAAATCAATTCACCTTGAAACATTTCAGACAGTGCTAATATACATGGCCGACGAATGCAGAGAACATTTCTTTCTAAAACGAAAATGGTGTGCAAGAATTGTGTGTGAATATGGATGTATATGTAGAAAAAATATATGGAGATGATTATATGAAAGAGTGCCAAGTAAAGAGGTTTTTACTTATTGTCAAAGAAAAAAAATATATCCCGGTACTCCTTTCCCAGCTAAACCTTGACCTTACAACTACCTTAGGGGGAAAAAAAAATGGTCATTAGATAATTATGTAGCTGCTTATCTTCCTTGACTTCATATTCTGGAGGAAGAGGCTGCATTATTTTTACTGGGAAGGGTGCTGCTATTACTCACTTTTTAGATGACATCCACTGGTAATGGGAGATGGGAGGCTATTTGAAGCTACTCATCATGCAGAGATAAAAGGAGTAATCCTGCTAGGTCTTTTGATAGCATTAATTAGCAGCAGAGGTAAGGTTGCTATCTATGTCTGAATTTCTTAAGTCAAAGTTAGTTTTTTATTCTCAGTGTCAAGAAAAAAAATCAGAATTCCTTATATTTTATGAATAAAAAAATAGATTATTTTTGTAATTAAAACTAAATATGTGCTTGTGTAGTCAGTTTTGACTTAAAGACGGTCATGCCCTTTTATGAGGTTTGGTTTCTTCCTAGCTCTGGCCAAATAATCACCCTTTGGCATTTCTTAAAAAGTGTGCATAATTAGGATTTTTAAAAGGCTTTTGTAGGTTATAAAGAAATCTTCTCATTTGTGGTTAACTTCAAATAAGTTTTTGGACCCTCAAAGTGAAATTAAGCCATTACTTATTTACATATTTCTGCACATAGCCCATCCTTCATGCATCTGTGTATTTCACATAAATACAAACCCACAGTTCTACTCAGTTGTGCCACCAACAGAGTGTCATCAGAGATCTCCGCTACTTAAGTTCTCATTTGTGAAAATGCACTCCAAACAATCGATATTTCTCAGTGGTAAATGGACTTGGACAGCTACATAGAGTGTGACCCAATGAAGAAAATGCCAGAAAATGCAGGTCTTGGAGAAACAAAAGATAATAAAATGTGATTTCCAGTATCACAACGAGAGTAAGACTAGTCAGTAAGAATTTCGAAAAATCCCTAGTGTACAACACTCACCACGGTTGTGGGATGTGACAGATTACAGGGGCCGGCCACATAGGAATGGCAAGGGCCGTGACGGTCCACCAAAGACAGAGGAAAGTACATATTGAAGATGTTTGGATTCACAGGCAGGATTACAGAGTGGAGAGATTAGGTCCTTGGGTATGTCTGATTCCAAGACTGGAATGCTCTGCATACCAGTTTTGATATATATATATATATATATATATATATATATATATATATATATATATTTTATATATATAAAATATCTATAATCTATATCTATATACACACATAGATATATACATACTGATATAGATACATACACTCCAACACATTTGCATTTCTCCCTCATCTCAAATTACATAGGTATAGGCCAACGATTTTATAAATAGCATTCTCTAAGGAACTAATGGAATATAACCTTTTTAATGTGATAATAACAATTTAAAAAACTGTATCATGAGTGCATAAGTAGAGGCGTTTTCAAAATGAATATCTCTTGATAGTTTTATTATTGGTCATGAAGTTGGGTTGATAGACCTCAGCTTGCTTCTTATTGAATATAAATACCAAAAAAAATCATGATTAGCCTTAAAATATAAACAGCCAGAGAAAACACTTTCTGGGATTAAGGATAAGGATATGGGTAGAATAAATTGATGCATATTAATTCAACAAGTATTTATTGAGCACCTACTATATGCCAGGCATTATTCTAAGTACCAGGGACATGGCAGTGAATAATCCAGACAAAACACCTGTGCCTTCATGGAACTTCCAATTTAGTGAGGGGACAAAACTATAATAAAAGTCTGAATAGGAAGAATGTCTGGAAAGTTGGGGGTAGGGGGGACTGTACCATTTGCAATAGGGTCGCCAGGAAGACCTCATCAAGTATTACCTTGAACATGTGAATGGGCATTCCTTTACTAAAGACAAAGCCTCCTTCTTACAGTAGGGCATTTCCATTGTCCACACAGACAGCCTTTGGCCTAGTTCTGTTGGAAAGGGTCGCCCAAAGAGCCTGTAATGATTCACCCTGAAATCTGTATGATAAAAACTAACATGCAAATCTCATTCCTGTTGTGACCCTGGACTGTTATATCCACTTTGATCAGAATTGATTCTAGATCAGAATAAGAACTAATAAACATTCTTAATCATTGGAACACATTTGCATTATCATAGTTGTACAGTTTTATCTGTCATCAGAACCATTGGCACCAAAGCTAAGATTTTGGCAAAAGACAGTTAAACTAGAAAGGGGCTGACAGTCTCTTGCATTTTGGAGAAGGTATTGCCCCCTGGCTAGAACAAGTGCCTCAGCCAAAAGGAAATGAGAATGAGGGGTCTGGTCCAAAACTAAAATGGTACTGAAAGAGTTTGGCATCGTGATATAAGGCAGACTAGATTAGCTATCTGTAGGCTTGAGTCTTTTCTGCTCTAGAGACATGGTTACTTATCTAGGCCGCTGGGAACCAGGAAAGAATTGGGAGTAAAGAGAGCCATATAGAGAGTCTGCAAAGTCTGTTAGCTGCCAAGGCTGGGCTTCAAGAGTGTTTTCCTGTAGAAATCTTTAGGGTCTGGGATGGAAGCAGTCTACCTAAAGACTCCTTAGGTAGTCAAAGCTTGACAAAAACTAACCGTTGGGCTGGCCAAGCGGCTCAGTTGGTTAAGAGCTTGCTCAAGAATTTGAGATCTGAGCAACAGCGGTTCGATGCCTGGCCCAAGCTGAGCAACCGCTGAGCTGCCAAAAGGTGGCAGGATGACTCAGCAAAAAAACCCAAAAAACAACAACAAAAAAAACCCTAACCGTTAATTTTTGGTATTTTAATAAGTCTATCATAATTTTAAATAATAGAATAAAGCATCTTATTTTAAAGTTAGTAATTGTTAAGTGTTTGTTCCATGTTCTATTTGCTAATGGATGGTTTGAACCAGATTAGTTTCTCTTGCTTCTCTATTTCCCCCAAATTATAAAATGAACTTGCAATCAGAAGCCTCTAAGAAAGGCAGTAAGTATTTGATGCGTGTGTCAGATAGTTCCGGCTATTTGGATTGAACCTAGAAGTCCTTGTTCTTTCCCACTGAAGACCACTTAGCATTCTGTCAGATACCAAATGTTGACTGCATCACATTCAGATGCTAATGGTTGGAGAGTTTTAACTTGGGTGGTAATAGTAACTGCTTTTTAATCAACCTTTCAGTGCACTGAGTGCTGGTAGACATTTATGTTCTAGTTGAGGAAATTTAATGATATTCATAAATATGTCTGGTAACACATGATTGACTGTTTCTTCCAATGAGTGTAGTAAAAATTCAATCAGTTGACAATGAAGTAATTTGGAATATAGTTTAGTTCTTTTTCGAAATCCTTACAGTCTTGCACTAAAAACCATAATAGTTTGATTCTAAAGCATTAGGTTATGTTATCAGAGTCTTGAATATCCCTTCAGCATTATTAGTCACCTGAAGAAATTATTTTTTTAATAAATCTTCTCTTTCCTCCTATCAGATACGTGAGTACTTGTCTTAATAGTCAGCATACTATAGCAAGGGTTTGTATAGCACCATGAAAAAGCATACCTTCAGAGGAAAAATTTTATTGTAGTCTCAATTTTAATTATTTTCTTCATCACTGAATCAAGATTAGGAGACATATTATTGACTTCCAACTGTTTTCTTTAATTAGTGTGGAGTGTGGATTGTCATCTTTGTGCAACCTCTTTTGTTCATATGACAATGCCTCTCCTTGTTGATCAGATAGCTGAAACTATGTCAATTATAAACCAAATGCTATTTCCAGTTAATATTGTGTTTCTTAAAATAATCATTATTTAAATGAAAAGCCAATTGTTTTATCCAACTGTAGTATAAAAATATCTGTTAGCACATAGATAGTAATTAAACCTCTGTATTGTATGCCACTTATACAATATCCAGGTGTGCTTTCAGATTAAAGGATACTGCCAATTGATCATTCTACTCTCTCTCTGAAATAGTTTTCATACAGCATGTAAGTTTTACAACTTCTTAGCAATACTGTGACTTGTATCTAGTTTCGTACCTTTGAATGAGGCCTTTTCACACTGAAATCATTATTTTACCCTGTTTTGGAAATGTTATTTGGAATATAGAAAAGGTTACTCTACATTAAAAATGACAAGAAATCTTTGATGAATTTTTGCCGCTCATTGACAAAGCTTTGTAATAAACAGTGCTCTGAGGATTTGGGGAAAATAGGTTGAGTCTCCAGTAAAACCTTGTTTTCTAATTTTTCCCTTTATTCCTTGTATATTTTTGTGAATAACTTTTGAGACAGTTTATTTTATAACATTATGATACAATCTAATACAATAGTAAAAATAAGAAAAATTTGGCAAATAAAAAAAATATAACACTGAGTTTTTAATAATTAATTAAGACAAACTCTACCCTACTGTATATTAGTCAAGGTAAACTGACAAGGTCAGTCCTTAAAACTTATGCTAAACCTTTAAAAATATAACATCAGAGTATATCTGTGAAAATCAAAATTAATTTTATTTCTGTCATTGTATATTTGACTCCCTTTACTCTATTCATCCACTGCTATCCCCCTTCACCTCTGGTAACCACCATTCTGTTGTCTGTATCTTTGAATTTTTTTGTTTGTTTATTTGTTGTTTTTTGTTTTATATCACATATATAAGTGAAATCCTATGGAAGGAGACTAGACTTTGGGTGGTGAGCATACAATAGAGTATACAGATGTCATGTTATAATGGTGTATACCTGAAATTTGTATAATGTTAGTAGCCAGTGTTACCCCAAAAAATTTAATTAAAAATGTTTTTAAATCACTTATGTTTTATATTTGCAAAAGGACTACAAAATATTCTAATGTGTTTACCAGTAAAATCATCAAACTGCCAGCAGACTACTTACTATCCAAATGTGAGTTTACTACCCAGCATTGTTTCCAACAGCAGTTAGAAACACTCCTTGAAAGGATGGTATCTGTTTTATGCATCCGTATGCCCTTAGTGCTTAGTATCATGTCTGCCACAGAGTGCATGCTTAATAGGTAACATTTAAATTATAAATTAGTAAGTAAATGGGAAATTGCACAACACTGAGAACACAATATTATGGGTCTCAGTGAGGGCCTCCAACAACTTGCCTTTCACTTGAGTGGTTGGTTTGGACTGAGTGAACTTGATGGGTTCTGTAGAGTTTGTTATTGTGTTGCTGGTCCTGGAGTTCATTTCTGGTATGGGATGATCTGGGTGTCATCCAAATGAGCATATGCATATGTGTACCTGTGGATTCTGAAAGACTTGTTGAAAAAGAAATCTTCAAGAAATTTTTAAAACTAAGAATTAGTGGTGAAATATTATCAATATCATTGAATATTGTTAAATAATAAAGTAGAGCAACATTTTGAGGGTTGTGTGGAAAATCACACATATGTACTATAGAGTAAAACATGTACTAGAGAGGAAAAATTTGCCACTCCTCACCATGTATACACCCCATATTGAATTGTAGAATTGGGACAGTAGCCACATAAAGCTATTTGAAGAGGGAGGACATTCAGTATTTGCTGGTTTGCAATATTATTATGGTTCAGGCATTACAAAGTTTCCTGAACTGGCAGTGGGGAAATCCCACATTAGACTCCATTTTCCATTCATCTCCATAGCTCTGGGTTTTGACTTCACTGGGGAAGGGGTCTTTGTTCATTATCTTCCATGGCTACATCTGAAGTGGGCATTAGGAAATACACCCTTTTGAAGATGGTACAGTTTTTGGAACATGCTCCTGCTTAGAGGACGGTGGGAACTCCAGTGTATTTTAACTTTGAACCAATAAATGTTTAGTCTCAGCTTTTGGTGTTTTAGGGTATACATTTCCTGCAAAACTTTAACTCTGATCTTTTCTTCTAGTTAGTTCCATATACTGGTATTCACACACAGAATTTCCCCTAGATGTAATTCTCATATCTGCTCTCTTCTATTGCATCCTTCAACCCCAACACCCCTCTCTCTTTACTTAGTGGTAACCGCTTTGAAACTGCAGATGTATAACACCACACAACCTCAATTTGACATTGGCCACAAGGCTGGGATTCAAGGGGCTCTTGTCTCACAAAGGTGATTTATTCCCTTATTTCTTGTGTCTGGGAGCAGTAAGATTTTCTAATTCTTCAAGGTCTCAAAGTTCTAGTCTTTCTTTATTTCCTTTTATTTCTGCTTATAAAATGGCCATTTTTCTTGTGATTTTTTCCCCCTGTAATATTTTGCCAAATATTCTTTAGTGGTAGCCAATAATCACAAAGAGCTTCCCAACTACTTCTAGAAGCATATAAAGAACAGAGTGCCTGGCTTCAATGACTTTATAATGTAATTAGAGAAACAAGATATGCATAAAATTAATTATAATTAAATATAATAATTTCAGTATGTTTAAATGGCCCTTGAAGAATTCAGAAACTAAGTTTTATTTTAGTTCAAAGAAAGTTATGATCACCATCTCAATTCAAACAATGAGAATCATTGCAGACATCTGAGGGAAGGAACAACATAGTCATAAAATATTTTTAGAAAACTGTGTAAATAAGCCTATCTATGTAAGATTAAAAATGCAATATGAAAAGTTTCTAAATTTATGTCCCTCCTGAAGCTTTAGTGCTGTTTTGAAATCATGTTGGAATTGAAACTATCAACAACAATTTACAGACAGAGATGATCCATGCAATGATCAGATTTCTCATTTAATCTCTCATTAACTAAGAAATGTCAGATAGTCTGCTGAGAAAAAATGTATATGGTATTCCTACACCCTGCATATGTTTATAAATATCTACTGATGCTTTAAGTTGAGCATTGGAAATAATTCACTAAATGATAGCTGTAATGAAGTGTGAAATAACTTATCGTCTTTGTGGTTGATAAAGATTATTGTGCTGGGCAAAAGACATATTTATCATGTAGCTGTGACAGTACAGACCTGCTACAACAAGGAAACTAAAAAACAAACATGCAAGAAAACAAACATATGAAATTAATTTGCTATTTAAATCCACATGGTGGTTATGACTCAGACACCTGCCACCGGGGTCAGCGAGTGCCTTTGAGGCCATTTGAATTCCCAGACAGTAGCTGAGGGATTCAAACTAGCAATATCAACTTTTAGCTGCTTCCTAGGGTCTGAGGAAAAACCTTTAAGTGCAGAGGTTTTCTTAGAAATTGTGTCCCAAATGCGACCCGATGACAATTTGGCTCATCAGAAATGTTGCAGTGTTTTAGGTCACAATCAAAATTCAATTATTTTGAGGTAAAAAATTGTCACACCACCTTCAGATTTGTTGTAGCCATTTCACATTATGTCCATACATCTCCTAGAAATACTCCCACTCACCACAAACTCATTCTTACTCTAACACATAAAGTTTTTGCATCACAAAACTAATGTCCTTAAAAATCAAACAAACAAAAAAACTAATGTCCTGACAATTTGCAAAAGAAGGAGAGGATTACCATGATCAGTACCACTTTTTGAGCATTTCTCTTTACCGTAATTTTAGTACATGCTAAATTTTTAAGCAAATTATAGAATTATGAAGTACGGTATTTAAAGCAAGTGTAATAGGTATGTTATCCATGTTTGTTTTAACTGAAATTGATCTAGAACTGTGATCTGTAATGAATTTTTGACCACTTACTACATGTTGAGTAATTAAATTATCACAATTAATCTTAGTTAAGTGGCACATTTTTTTTTCATATTTAGAATAATGAGATAGGAAGATTTATATGCGTCACAATCCCTCTAGGGAGAGCACTGCCTTTTTTTTGAGAAAATGCTTTAGTATTTTAAGTTTAATTTAATGTTTAATTTAATCAGAACATTCAATTTAATATAATATTAAATTTTTTAAGTAAACATTTTAGTATTTTTAAGTGCCCGGTGTAACATAGGATTTCTTGCCTTCTCCCTCACTAGCGCCTAGGAGTTGTCTCACACCAAGATGTCAGAACAGGGGCTAGACTGTTCTGCATAATAGAAAGGGGAGAATGGGTAGTTCCTGTGGGAAATCCAGAACACAATGGAATAATGCGCTTACTAGTTCTAATTGTTTGTTTGTATATGACTTTCTTATTGTACTGCCTAGAAATATAACATTAAAAAAATGGTGACAACTCTCCCACCTTCAAGAAAAGTCTTCAATATTCACCCTTAAATATATTAGCTGAAGATGTTTTATAGATCTTTTATCAAATTGACGAAGTTCCTTCTACTCCTGGCTTGTAGAATGCTTCTGACTATGAATAAGTATTGAGTTTGATCCAATGCTCATTCCACATTTGAATATATTGAGATGATCATATTTTTCACTTAATTCTGTTAATATGGTCAATTATATCAATAGATTTTTTTTCCGTCTTAATTTGCCAAGAATAAATTTTACTAGGCTATGATGCTTTAGCCTTTTTATATGTCTGTGGATTTGATTTCCTAATGATTTGCTTAGGATTTTTGTATCTATATTAATGAGGGATGTATTTACTCCAAATCACATTAGTAAATTATATTAAATGAAAATGGGCTAGACATTGCAATTAGAAGTCAGAGATTAGCTGATTAGCTAAAAATACAAGTTTCTATTTTTAAGATTCAAACATTCTTGGATATACTCACATAATAGTCTGTTCCTCCCACTTCAAAACAAAGGATTTTATAGTGAGATCTCTTATCACCTAAGCAAACATAAGTCAATTTAAATTATCACTAAAACTACCAAGTTCTTTACTTAATGATATACATTATTCAGCTATGTTTCTGTTCCATAGATAGAACCAGGTCTTTTTGGATTCAGGGGTTTCCAAATCTACTTCCATTCTATCCCAGTTTATGTTCTGCTTCCTTCCCGTATGAACCTTTAAGTTTATTCTCCATGAGGATTTAGCATCCAGTTTATATATGTCCTATATGTCCCCTACACACAAAAAAGGCTTCCTTTACCTCAGTGCATTTGCCTATGCTAGTCTAAATAATCTAATCATGTGCTCATGATTAAACCATGTTCCTCCTGAACTTAAAGGCTAGTTCCAATTCTATCTTCATTATGAAAACATCCCTATTAAACTCAGACATTACTGCATTCCATAAATTCTCTCTTAATTGATTATCTGAAATTCCAAGTAGTAGGCATATTTTTCTTATTTAGTAGTGTATTAGCACCTGTTTTATGTCCGTTTGCACTGTTTTTGCTCACCAAAATTATCCAGGGATTAGAAGAAGTTATGGTACCATACCCATACCCCATAGCTTTCAATATTATGAAATAATGCATTTGCTTTCGTATTGAGGGATTAAAAAAAAAGCATATAAAGCCGTATATAGAGTTACTGAAAAAATTTAAAACAGAACAAGTTGAATAGAAGAAAATAGTTTACATGTTCACAGTGGTTAATTTAAAAGGTGGGATTAGATGACTGTTCTTTTCTCTTTTTTATTAGTGTGCTGTGGCTTTTATAATAGGCTTATATTATTTTAAAATCTTTCACCATAAAATGTTAACTGTTAACAACCTGTATAAAATTGTATGTGTGTATTGGGTCTGTGTAAGGTGTAGATTATGTATGTTGGGTCTCTGGATTTCACTCTGTGTGTGTGTGTGTGTGTGTGTGTGTGTGTGTGTGTGTGTGTGTGCGCGCGCGCGCACACGTGTATGCCTTTCATAAAGTTGCCATATGCTAGTTATGTGATCTTGAAAAATGTTATTTAACTTTTCTCTGTCTCAGTTTTCTCTTCTATAAAAATGGGGATAAGAAGGCCAGACAGAAAAAAATGCTCAATAAATGGTAGCTTTCATTATTACTATTATTATTGCTGCCATTATTATTATGTGGTATGGGCAGTTATAGATAGATAGATACATAGATACATACAGAGAGAGAGAGAGAGAGAGAGAGAGAGAGAGAGAGAGAGAGAGAGAGAGAAAGAGAGAGATAGGAAGATTCAAAGTAAATTGAAAGTAAACCATGAACAATTGTTATCACTCAGTGATGGTATTATAGGAAATTATTATTATTCTTCCTTATGTCAACCATTATTTCCAGAACAAAGTGTACTATTTCTATTTCTACAATTGGGGGGGGAGGGTAGAATATGGATATGGTGAGAAGTCTCTTTTCTGTGAGAAGCTCAGTTATCTTTTCTGTTCTTTGAAGTGACTATAGTATTTTGTTTGCCTGAAATGTTATAATATATCTAAGAGACATTTTAAGAGCTAAATGCAAAAGCACAGGGGAAATACCATATGTGGAGATTTCTTCTTTGCTTTCTACTGCTGCATTCTTAGGAGACAGATTTACCTTCTGGATGAACTATTTTAACTTCTTGATTTATTAGGTCTGCAGAAACAACACCCTCCTCTTGTGATACTTGCAAAAGCAAAAAGAGGCATGTATTCAACATAACACATATTAAATTGACCACATTCAGTTTTGTGTCCAAATTAGAGGGATACTATAAATAATCACAGAATATGGAGACATAGGAAGCTGTCAGTAGGGTGCAGGTACTGGTTTGATCCTGAAAGAATTATTCTCTGTGGGGTCTTATCAGAGAGAGTCAGAGAAGGGAGGTGCATGCTTGGTCCGTTCAAGAAAGAAACTGGATCAGAAATGGAGTTCCTTATTGGAATGGGGATTTGTGACCATGAAACTGCTGCTTGCACACACCAAGGCATGATGGCAGATCTACTAAACTAAAATGTAGTCCTTCCTGTCTCTTTCTCAGCACCAAAGCGGATGTAGATTATTTAAAAACTCATGAGATCTTGGGAATGTTTCTACATGCTCCACAAGGACTTAATAAGATTCAGGGGTAAGTTCAGCCATGGAATACTGAGAGAAGAGTGTACACTTAGCATTTCCCTAGTTCAGATAAAAGCTCCACAAATCTTAAAATGTACATGTTTTAACACGTGGCTACTCATATGAGGTTATTGTGTTTCATGATCAGATTTCCAGAGAATAACTGTTTCAAGAGAGTTGACAACAATAATAACAACAACAATAGTAGTGCATGTGTTAGCTCATTGGGAAACCTGTAATGCATCCATCTTGAGCTACCTCCAGAATCTAATTCTACCTGCAGCAGTTACTGGCGCCCAGAGAATAACTTGGACAATTTAGTAATAATTTGCATAAAAATGGGTCTTCTCTTCCCAAAGGATTTTGATCTGTAAAGTAATGGAGATGATAGGCAAATGACCTAAACCTTAACTCTGCCCACTGCTTAGCAACAGATGCATTCAGGTTCATTAATGGGGAAGCCCAACCTAAAGCTACCAACAAGAAAGACTGAAGAGTTTCCTGGAAGGTAACTGTATGGGAACAGAAAATCCAACAGAAAAATACAGTCCAGTAAAATAGCATAATTAGTAGTGGAAGAGCTATTTCTGTGGACATTTGTTATTAAGCTGTTTGTCTCAGCCCAGATTCTACTTAATGGAGTAGTCTGAGCCTCAAAAAAAGTTTGAAGGGAAGGGACTATACTTTTTTAAAATAGCTATTTTTTAAATTACCATATGGAAATGTGTAACACTGTGCTGTCTAAAGGGATTTTCTAAACCACTGCTTAGAATATTGCTGCCTTTACACTTTAACAACTCCAAAGAATGCAGCAATGCTTTGGCAATAAGCAGCATCAGTAGGTCTTTGAAGCGGAGAGGCCCAGGAGGAAAACTGAGCCCAAGATGGGGAGAATGGAGGGCAATATTGTAGGAACTGGCTGGATGTGTTTCATGGTATATCTACAGTACCTGCTGGGTAATATTTTAGTATATTGTAGCTCCTGAAAATGTTGTGTGCATATATTGGTAGATGTGGGGTAGAGCACAAAATTTGCCAACTATATGATATAAAATAGAGTTCTACCAGGTGCCTCACAAAACTGAGCTAGTCACTAGAGTTTTCAGAGATTGACACCTTCATATTCTCTCTACTGCAAAAAAAAAAAAATCTTTCTAAACTTTATTTTTTTTAATTTAAAAATGAGAGGACATTGCACCATTTTCATTTATGTTAAAGGTTATAACTATATATATATACATATATATATATATATATATATATATATATATATAATCTGAAACAAATTGCCTCCATGGAATTTAAACCAGAAATTACAATAAATCAACATTTTTGTCAAGGAAGGTAATATTAAAGGGGCTAACTATTTTTATTGATACAAAAGATAAGGAAAATAATATTTAGGATAGGACCAAATCATCCAAACTTTTATTAAATCAAGATGGCAGGCTGACCCATTAATTGAAATTAAGGTACATCTTGAACTTTCTACTAAATTCGGTCAAAGTCATTCAGTTTCCTCAGAAGTTATCATGACCAGACAGAGATGAAAGTGGAAACATTAAGTTCAAACAGAGACTTGATGCCTATCTGTCAAAGTCCTGCTGCCTAATTCTCCACAGCTGTTAGGCTCAAGGAGATTACTTTTTCCAATAACAATTAGATTGCCAGACACATTAACCTGCTCCCATCTTGTGATCTTTTAAGTGCAGTTCCACTCACCTATAACAGTTCTCTAAAAGCTACTCGTTTTTAAACTATTCAATCATTTACACTTAAAATTGATCAAAATTGACAAAGATCCAACACGATACCCTGGGTGATGGTATCTCCAACTACTAATGCTACATGTGAGTGGCTGGTTAACAGTGCATTGGTCTGAAGATAGAAAAGTGGGATCAGAACATTATCAAACACCTAGAAAATCTTTTAGACTAAACTGCAATTTATATTCCATTTTGAATAGCACTCTTGGAAATGGTTAATAAACAGAAATGTTTTTCTCTGGTGGGAGATTTTCACCAGACCTTAATTTTTCTGTGTTACAAATATCATTTTCAAATATTTTTCAGCTCCTGTTTAGCTCATGAAGTGTCTCATATGTACAGTCGATCTTACATTTTCTGTAGCATGATATGTTTTCCAAAAAAAATAGGTTATTTCTTCAAGTGATGCAAACTTCATCTACATATACTGCCAACTCAACACTACTAAAAATATCAACTTTTAAAATCTTTTTAGTTAATTATTTGAAATTAAATTCCAAATATCTGAGAAATTCTATCCATCCTTAACTCAATGGCCTGAATTCTAGTTGCTGAGTTATATTTCTTAGACATCAGAAATAGGTTTACATAGAAATTTATTGCAAAAAAAAAGGCACACCATTATGGTTTTGTGATATGAATACCTACTCTTTTGATTTATTTTCAACAGAAAACACCATACCAAAGATGCATTTTTAGATGTTATAGAATAAAACACAACATATAATAGACTTTATAAGATAACCATTTATTGAGCTTTATGACCATGGGAAAGCAGATTAGGCTTCATAGAAAACATAAGAATAATTAAGAGATGAGCCTAAGTCAAGATGGCAGAATAGGTAAAGGTTTTGCCTGCCACCTCCCATGACCACATTAAAATTACTACCAAATTATAGAACAATCAACCTCGAGAGTTATCTGAAGCCTAGCTGAACAGAACCCCTATAACCGAGGATATAAAGAAGAGGCCACAATGAGACTGGTAGGAGGGGCAGAGATGCTAAATGGACTGACCCCAAACTCACAGATAGTGGGTGAGCACTGGGAGGTCACCCCTGAAGACTGAGGGAGTCCCAGCTCCACACTGGACTCCACAGCCCAGTGGTCTTATACCAGGAAGAGGAGTCCCCACAATATCTGACAGTGAAAATCAGTGAGGAATCCATCCATTCTGGTGAGGTGGAAGGCAGCTGGAAACCCACATGTCCTCTTAAAAGGCCTGTGCATAGATAGACTCACTCACTTATAAGCACTCACCTGAAGTTCCAGCAGAGGGGCGACAACTCAAGAGGTATCAGAGAGACACAGGGAAAGACTGAGTTGTGTGGCTTCAGGACAAGGGATAGAAAGACAGCCACCATTCTCTCTGCAGAGCCCACCTCACATGCAGCCTACAGGCAATTGCCATCTTTCCTGTGTTGAGCCCTGCTCCATGGGTCCAAATCTGAGACTGCATTGGCCTGGTGAACTCCCCAGGACCCTGCCGTGTCCAACTAGTGCAGCATTGCCAAGGGTGTTCTCAGCTTATTGGTCGCCAGACCCACTCTGTAGGCTGCAGGGATGTCTTCATGACAGCAGATGCCTTGAAGTGGCCTGGGAAACATTCAGCGGTGGGCGGTCAGCCCCAGCTTAAGCTACAGCCTTTCTTAGGTGGTCCACGGGGTTCTGTGAGGAAAGTTGAACAGTGGCTGGCCATGGTGTTCTCTGGGTGTTTTACGTAGTGGCCACAGCCTCAGCACTGGCACAAGAACTAAATCTGTATTAACTTTGTGAAAAACCACTGGCCCCACCCTGGTGGTGCCCTGGGACTCTTTCCCACCCAAATTGGGTGACATTGCTGGAATGACTGTCAGCAGCAGGCCAACCATTCATCCCACACTCCTAAGTAGGCTGTTTCAGCTGCTGAGCCTTATGGGAAGCCAGTAGGTGGCAACAAGCTTATGGGGGTCCTGCGGAGTTCACCAGGCCAATGCAGTCTCAGATTTTGCTAACCTAACTCAGGCCCAATACTGGTGGCAGCCAGCCTCAATTCACAAGACATCCCCGCAGGTCTCCAGGCCCAGCATAGGCAGCAACCATCTGCATATAGCTTTGTAGCTCCTACCAGGTAGCCCCAGGCTGGTCACAGGCAAGGCTGAATTTGGCGTGCACAGAGCCTCTCCCAAGAAGGGCCAGAAACCACACACCCAGAGGCCAGCTTCAGACCACACCAGAGCACTACCGATTAGCCCCACAAGCAGCATACCCTAAGGGGGTTCTCAATAGCACAAAATCCAGCAGTGGTGAATGCCCCTCTGAGGGGTCAGCCCCCTCAGCCCCCACACAGCAGTTCATATGCTATAGGCATAACCAGTCCTCACGGCCTAAGAGTCAATCCCACCTACTGACATGCCAAAAGCAGCCAAGGCTCAACTACAACAGGTAAATATGCACAATACACACAAGGGACACTCCAGGATCACACAGCACAGATGATCAGGGAGACTGCACCACTGGACCACTCAAACACATCCTACATAAGGCCACTTGACAAAGACTGAGACACATAGCAGAGCTACCTAATACATAGAAGCAAATATAGAGAAGCAGCCAAAATGAGGAAACATATCCCAAATAAAACAAGAGAAAACTCCAGAAATAGAACTAAATGAAGTGGAGGTAACCAACCTACCAAAGATCAAAACACTGGTTATAAGAATACTTAAGAAACTTAGTGAGAACTTCAACAAAGAGATAGTAAACATAAAGAAGGATATAAAAAACCATAAGAAAGAACCATTTGGAAATAAAGAATATAATAACTGTTATGAAGAATACACTAGAAAGAATCAACAGCAGATTAGATGAAGCAGAGGACTGAATCGGCAATTTAGAAGACAAGGTAGCCGAAAACACCCAATCAGAACAACAAAAAGAAAATAGAATTAAAAAAATTAAAAACAAAAACAAAGATACTTCAAGGGACCTCTGGGACAACGTCAGGCATAACAACATCTGCATCATAGGGGTACCAGAAGGAGAAGAGAGGGAGCAAGGGATCAAGAACTTTGAAAAAATAGTGACTGAAAATTTCCCTAAACTGGTGAAAGAAATAATATACAAGGCCAGAAAGTGTTCAGAGCCCTGAACAAAATGAACCCCGAAAAGCCCACACCAAGACACATCACAATTAAAGTGGCAAAGGTTAAAGACAAAGAGAGAATCCTAAAAACAGCAAGAGAAAGGCAACTAGTTACTTACAAGGGAGCTCCCATAGACTATCAGCTGATTTTTCAACAGAAACTTTGCAGACCAGAAGGGAGTGTCAGGAAATATTCACAGTGATGAAAAGCAAGGATCTACAACCAAGACTACTCCACCCAGCAATGCTATCATTTAAAATTGAAGGAAAGATAAAGAGCTTCCCAGACAAGAAAAAAGCTAAAGGAATTCATTACCACCAAGACAGTACTACAAGAAAGTTGAAGGGACTTCTTTAAGAAGAAGAAGGGGGGAAACAAACAAACAAAGATCACAAATATGAATAGAATGGCAATGACTATGTACTGATCAATAATCACTTTAATTGTAAATGGGTTAAATGCTCCAATCAAAAGACATAGGGTAGCTGAATGGATAAGAAGACAAAACCCATGCATATGCTGTGTACAAGAGACCACAGATCGAAAGACATACATAGACTGAAAATAAAGAAATGGAAAAGACATTTTATGCAAATGAAAATGAATTAAAAAGCTGGAGTAGCAGTACTTATATCAGATAAAATAGACTTTAAAGTGAAGATTATAATAAGAGACAAGGATATTACATAATGATAAAAGGATCAATCCAACAAGAGGACATAATCCTAGTAAACATCTATGCATCCAACATAGGAACATCTAAATATAAAAAACAAACACTGACTTACATAAAGGGAGGAATCAACAATAATACAATCATAGTAGGGGAGGGACTTTAACACCCCATTGACACCAGTGGACAGAGCTTCCAGACATAAAATCAACAAGGAAACAGCAGCCTTAACTGACACAATACACCAGATGGATTTAGTTAATATTTTTAGAGCATTCCAACTGAAACTAGCAGAATATACATTTTTTTCAACTGCACACGGAACATTTTACAAGATAGACTACATGTTAGGCCACAAAACAAGTCTCAATAAAATCAAGAAGATTGAAACCATATCAAGCATCCTACCTAACCATATTGTATGCAACTAGAAATCAATTACAACAACAACAAAACTAAAAACACACAAACACCTGGTGGCTAAATGTGCTACTAAATATTGAATGTATTAACAATAAAATCAAGGAAGAAATCAAGGAAGAAATAAAAATGAAAATACAACAACCCCAAATCTATGGGACACAAAAATGCAATCCTAAGAGGGAGATTCATGGCAATGCAGGCCTACCTCAAGAAACAAGAACAATCTCACATAAACAATCTAACCTTATACTTAAGGGAACTACAGTAAACAAAGTCCAGAGTAGCAGGAAGGAAATAATAAAGATCAGAGTGGAAATAAAATAAACACACAAAAAAAACCAAAAACAAACAAAAAAATACCTATACAAAAGATCAATGAAACCAAGAACTGGTTCTTTGAAAAGATAAGCAAAATTGATAAACCTTTAACCAGGCTCATCACGAAAAAAGAGAACCCAAATGAATAAAATCAGAAATCAAAGGAGATGTGACACCACAGTGAAACAAGAAAATTTTAAGAAAACCCTATGAGCAATTATACATCAAATTGGGCATTCTAGAAGAAATAGATAAATTTCTAGAAGCATACATTCTTCTATGGCTGAATCAAGAAGAAAGAGACAATCTGAACTGACCAGTTACTACCAATAAAATCAAATCAGTAATTAACAAGCTCCCAACATACCAAAGTCCTGGACCAAATGGCTTCACAGGTGAATTTTGCCTAACATTCAAAGAAGAATTAACGCATATCCTTTTAAAACTATTCCAAAAAATTCTAGAGGAGGGAAAGCTCCCAAGCTCGTTTTACAATGCCACCATTACCCTGACTCAAAAACCAGACAAAGACATTTAAAAAAAAAATAAAATTGTAGGCCAATATCCTGATGATCATAGATGCAAAAATCCTCAACAAAAAATTAGCAAACCAAATTTAGTAATACATTAAAAAGATCCTACACCATGATCAAGTGGGATTTATTCCTGGCATGCAAGGTTTTCCCATTATCTGCAAATCAACTAACATGATACACCACATAAAGAAAATGAAAAATAAAAATCTTATGATCATATCAAAAGATTCAGAAAAAGCATTTGACAAAATTGAGCATTCATTTATGAAAAAACACTCAGCAAAGACAATAAAGGGCATATATCTCAAAATAACAAAAGTCATATATGACAAATCCACAGTTAACATTATTCTCAACAGGGAAAGCTAAAAGCATTCTCCTTAAAATCAGGAACAAGACAAAGATGTCTACTTTTAGAACTTTATTCAACATAGTATTGGAAGTTCTAGCCACAGCAATCAGACAAGAAAAAGAAATAAGGGCCAGCCAAGTAGCATATTGGTTAAGAGTTGGCTTGGGACACCAGTTCTGAGGTTCAGATCCCACATGAGGGCCAGTGACACTGTGCCCTCTACAGCTAAGATGGTGAACAACAGCTTGAGCTGGAGCTGGGCTGCCGTGAGTCACTGGCGACTACATAGGCTGCAGCCCCTGCTGCAGTGGGCTGCCATGAGCTACCGTGAGTGGCTGGCAGCCAGCATGAATGGCCAGCAGCTGCCATGAGCTGGAAGAGTGCAACGATAACACCAACATGGGCCAGTGAAGCAACATCCTCCACAACTAGACTGAAGAACAAAAGGACAGCAACTTATCTGTTCCCCTCCCCCAATTCTCCAATAAAAAATCTAAAAAAAAGAAAAAGAAATAAAAAACATCCAAATTGAAAAGGAGGAAGAAAACTATCATGATTTGCAGATGACATGATACATATAGAGAGAGCCCCAAAGATTCCACCAAAAAACTATTATAACCAATAAATGAATTTAGTGAAGTAGCAGGATACAAAATTAATATTCAAAAATTGGTTGCATTTTTATACACCAATAATGTACTATCAGAAAGACATTAAGAAAATAATCCCATTTATAATTGCATAAATAAAAACCTGTAGGAATAAATGTAAATAAGGAAGTAAAAAACAAGTACTCAGAAAATTATAAGACATTGAAGAGAGGAATTAAAGAAGATACAAATAAGTGGAACATAACATGCTCATGAATAGGAAGAATTAACATGGTTTAAATATCGATACTACCAAAAACAATCTATAGATTCAATGCAATCCCTATCAAAATACCAATGGCACTTTTCACAGAACTAGAGCAAATACTAAAATTTATATGGAACCATAGAACACTCCAATAGCCACAGAAACCTTGAGAAAGAAGAACAAAGAGGTATCACACTACCTGATATCAAACTACATTACAAGGCTATAATAATCAAAATTGCATGGTATTAGCATAAAAACAAACACCTAGATCAATGGAACAGAATAGAGAGCCCACAAACAAATTCATTCTTATATGGTATTTTAATGTATGACAAAGGAAGCAAGACTATACAGTGGGGTAAAGACAGTTTATTCAATAAATGGTGCTGGGAAAACTGGACAGATACATGCAAAAATAATGAAACTGGAACACCTTCTTATTCCATATGCAAGAATAAACTCAAAATGGATTAAAGACTTCAATATAACCATAAAACTCCTAGAAGAAAACATAGGCAGTAAACTCTCTGCCATTGCTCTTAATATTTTTTTTCTGACCTATCTCCTCAGACAAGGGAAACAAAAGAAACGAACAAATGGACTACATCAAACTAAAATGCTTTTGCACAGCAAAGAAAACCACCATCAAAATGCAAAGACAGCCTGCTGGATGGAAGAAGATATTCACCAATGATACATCTGCAAGCAGTTAATACCCAAAATTCATATAATTTAAAAAAATCCAATTAACAAATGGGCAGTGGACCTGAACAGGCATTTCCCCAAAGAGGCAAATACATGGTCAATAGATATATGAAACGATGTTCCATGTCACTAATCACATAATGCAAATAAAAACCACAATGAGATATCACCTCACACCTGTCAGAATGGCAATCATCAATAAATCAACAAACAATAAGTGTTGGCAAGGACATGGAGAAAAGGGAACCCTCATGCACTATTGATGAGATTGCAAATTGGTGCAGCCACTGTGGAAAAAGTATGGAGGTTCTTCAAAAATTTTTAAATAGAACAACCTTCTGATTCAGCAATTCCACTCCTGGGTATTTATCCGAAGAAATCCAAAACACTAATTTGAAAAGATATATTTACAATAGCAAAGATATGGAAACAACTGAAATGCCCATCAGGAGATGATTGTATAAAGATGTGGTACATATATACAATGAAGTATTACTTTGCCGCATAAAAGAATGAAATCGTACTATTTGAGACAACATGCATGGATCTAGCTAGAATATATTATGCTAAGTGAAATAAGTTAGACTGAGAAAGACAAATATCATATGATTTCACTTATATGTGGAATACAAAGAAAAAACTAAAAAATAAAACAAACAGACTCAAAGATACAGAGAACAAAATGATGGTTTCTAGACGGGAGAGGGATCTGGGTGAGAAAGGTAAAGGGATTAAAAAGTAAAAATCATGAATTACAAAATAGTCATGGGGATGTAAAGTACAGTATGGGAAAGACAGTGAATAATATTGTAAAAATAATGTATAGTGTCATGTGGATGCTAAGCTTATCGTGGGTATCACTTCATAAATTATATAAATGTGTAACCACTACATTGTACACCTGAAACTAATATAAAATGATATTGAATATCAACTATAATTGAAAAAGAAATAGCCACAGGGATGTAAAGTATAGCATAGGGAATATAGTCAGTAATATTATAATGAGAATGTGCAGTTTCAGATGGGTAATGGACTTATTAGAGTTAACATGTTATGAGGTATATAATTGTCTAATCAATATGTTGTTTTTGTACACCTGAAACTAATATAATATTGTATGCTAATGTATGTTAATGGTAATTTAAAAAATTTAATTAAAAAATAATAGTTAAGAGATAAAATATTTTATCACATTAATTTACTGTTACCAAGTTTCTGTTCTCATTGAGATTGAGCCTCCCTTTAATAAGGATAAGGGGATGGAAGTATGAATTGCCCTCCAGGAGAAATAGTTATTCTATGAACCGACATAGCAGGGGAACCCAGTTTCTGTTCTGAGGATTCAAGGGGTGCCCTGGGTATTGCCTAATGAACATAGCTCTGTTTGGGCATCGTGGGTTAAATAAATGGAAGATGTTGGGGCATATGGGGTATTCTCCAGGTCTCTGTTTATACCTCTAGGTGTTTTTCTAAAGCTTGAAATTCATGACATCTAAAAAAAAATATTCCTACATCTCTGAGTTTAGTGTTAATAGCAGTAAATTATCTTTTATACCTCTCAGCTAAGTCACTCTGGGATTATGAAGATGAGAGAGCATTATGTTTTATGTTCATAATTCTAAACCTCTACCTTCCAAAATGTGTTCAGTTGGGATGTCCAGTGGTCTGCCCTCAACTCATTTTGAAGTTCTGATCTGGAGCAAAACACTTAAAAATATGCCTCAGTACTTATTTTCCTAGTTTTACCTACCAAAGTCCAGTGGCCTGAATTTGACTGAACCCAAGTTAATTCCTAACCCAACTTTCATAATTAACCCTTGCATATAAAATAATTGGTTTAAAAATTCACAGTAAAGATACATTCCCTACCTCTGGAATAATTTATTTCTGTTATCAGAAGATAATGATTGAGTAGTCCCTGAGTGTACTTTGACATGGAGTTTGGAGTTTAGTGAAGATATCCTTTCCTTTTCAAAATGTCATACACCAAAATAAAATCTAAAATATGCCTTACTACCCCATCCTAATTCCATTTTATCTTTATATTCGAATTTTAGTGTGTAACTATATAGCTGAGTTGTGTGCCAGAATATAAGAACCTTAATTCTACTTGTTTAGTTTACTACTTGAAATTAATGGTGTATTGTAATGCTGAACTGTAAAGCAACAAAGTGAAAAATTTTACCAGTGTACATTCAAACATTATTTCCCAGTTTAGTCCTTTGCTGGACAGATTTCCTGTGCCTGCCTAATTTGAACACATTTAGTCATTTGTCATCAGACTCCAAATTTAACTGAGTTAACATATTTTACTTAATCTTCCCCAAAGGAAATTCATTGACTCTACTAAAATAGCAGGGTTTTTTGGGCAAAGAGGTTTCACAATAAATCACACACACAGAGCTAACACTTTAATATCCTGCATCTATGTAAGGAAAACAACTGCCAAAGTAGTTTAAAGTGTAATGAAACATAACCTTCCTCCCACGTACAAGTACTTGTATTTCTGTTTTCTTATTATATCTTTTTGAAGAATGGTAAAAATATCCCTTTATTTTGAAAATATCATCTTTAATATTTATTAACATTATGTAAATGTATTATGTTCTTTCAATATATGTTGGGAATAGAGGTTTCTTATCTCAAGAATGAGCACATGTTCAAAACAAGTATTTACTAGGAATGCAAGAACAGCCTTAAAAACTCATGATGTAACATAAGGAGGAAAAGAAAGCAGTGACTACTAGCCCAAAGGGGAAAATACCACCAAATATATTTATTCTACTGAATGACTTGAGTAGAGTAATTAAATGACAAAGTTGGGACTAAGTTTGCAATAGGTGTTTAACAGTCTCTACTGTTTTTATTTAAGAAACTCATTAAGTTCTGAATAGTGAAGCAGCCTGGTTTCAGTCAAGGAAGAACTATGAACACATATTCCAGTGATATGAGTTATGACAATAAAAATGGACTATGTAAATAGAAGATGACTATTTGAAAATAAACTGTTATAAGAAAAAGACTTTTGCCCCAGAACCAGACTGAGGGGAAAAAGTCTGTAACTCAACTACTAATTTTAACTCTTTGGCCTAGAGCACATTTTTTTGCCAAATGGAAGAAGTTTAGTTCTAAAATGAATTTTTTTTCATTTTTCAAGATAACATATTAAAACATTAGTTCTCCCTTGAGTTGACTCATATGATTTTTCTATATATTCCTCCTCATTGATTATTATCAACTCTTAGTTTCTCTAAACTTTAGACATCAAATTTTCATAAACATTCAGGCTAAATTGTCAGCTGAGCAAAAAATAGAGATCATTATTAATATTTCAGGTAAGAGGTTGCTATATTTGAATTTTATGATACGACCTCTTTTCCACAATCATGTATTATTTACGTGGTATAATGTCAAATTTTCATCACACATATTTTGACAGATTTTTTTCATTCAGGCAATCTTAATAAGACATCCAATAATCATAAGCTATTCACTTCATTAGGCACAATAAAAGACGTAAGACATGACTCTGTCCCCAAGAAGTTTACATGAAAAAAAAAAAGAAAAGAAAATATACACCATAAAATAAATTCACGTTAAGCATCATGAGGCTACTTTCAGAGGAAGATGTACTGTGTTGGTTTTGTGATAGGGTATTGGCTTTAAGGCTAAATGACCACAATTGAATTCTGACTCTAATACTTAGTAACTATGGAGCTCTGGGCATAATATTTGACATTTCCAAAGCTCCAGTCTCCTCATCTGCAAAACTGGAATACTAGTATCTAAATTACAGTTATAATTAGGATTGTACATAATGTGTATAATGTGCCTTATACGTGGTAGTGGTTAGAAGACAATTCTCCCTGGTTATCTCATGTATCTTCATGGTTCAAAGCCTCTGAGAACAGTCGTTTGCAGTCAGTGTTTGTATAAGGAGACATTCTAGGAAAGTAAAGCTGGAGACATCTCCCTATATGGAGACATCCCAGTTTAGTAAAGGTAAAACCTAACCTTCCCTTCCCTTCACTTCCCTTCGTTTCCCTTCCCTCTTACATTTCAGTGTAACGATAAGGTCTCTTTTTCTGGAGGAGAGAGTTGGCAGGTCACCAGCAGCCCTATGTAACATCAGAGTTTTCTAATTTTGCAGTTTATTTTCTTTGATGCACAAGTAACATGTGGTATTCACCACATCACCCTGTGGGAATAGGAGCATTACGGAATCCATGCAAAGCTATTGCTCTCACCATCGCCTTCTTGTGAGTAACAAAGTGTCTTTGTCTCTGACTCAGATACATAGAGTTGGTAGGTAGGTAGGTAGATAGATAGATGATAGATAAACTAGAAAGTTAAAATTTTAGCTTGCAATAACTGTAAAATTGAGACCATTTATAGTTTTCAACTTAACAGTAGTTACTCAAAACGTCATTATTTTATTAGTGTATTAGTAGTTTACAAAGCATCATTATTATCAAATAAAGTGTCAAAGATCCTCATCTTTTGATTTAGTATTTGAGCTAAATCTTTATGGATGGGTAGAATGAAACCATTTACAGATGGTGTGAAAAAGCATTTCAAATATCAGGAATAATATAGACAAGACTGGGTACAAGAGGTGAATCATTGCTGGGATTCACTAGAAACATCAAAATATTAACTTTGATAAAGTACAGGATGCACAAGGAAAAGTAGACAGAAACAGAACTTGAGAAAAGAGCTTGATTTGAGCGCATGTATTGCTTATCGGCTAAGTAGCTTGAAAAACATCAGACAGCAATGGAAAAAAATTGCATTTGGGCAAACAGCAGGACATTCAAACTTATACTTTGAAAAGATAGCCCCATTAGTAGTGTGTATTAGGGAGAAATCAACAAGGAAAGACTAGAAGAGAGACTTTTCCAGCCGTCCAAATGAGAAGTAATACGGCCTAAAATCAGACATGACAGTGGAGACAGGACTGGTAGAGTAATACTTGGGGTCTTGGTCTCAGGTCAGTCTTTTTCTGGTCTTTGTTTCAAGGAGTCTGATCTCTTCATGATCTTTCAGAATGCACATAATACTCTTAGGGATTCTGTTACATGTCATTTTGTTGTGGTTTCAGAATGAACTAAGTTCACAGCTCTTAGTTAAGCAGAGATGAACCACACTTTGTAGAGCACATCAGTTAGAAGTAAGTTCAGCTGCATGTGACCAAAACCCTAATACAACAGTGTCCTTAAACCACCTCTGCCTCCCACAATCACTACAGTAAGGCTCTCTCCTAATGGCCCAACATGGCTGTTTGAAGTACAGCCTTCACGTTCTCATGCCAAACAGCAAGATGGAAGATTGGGCAAAAGAGGCACATTTTCAGGATAGTTCACAAAGGAAATCTCCACTTACATGTCTTGAACAAAACACTGTCACAGGCCTACACAGGACTCCAAAAGAGGAAGGGATATGTAGTATTTTAGCTCACAGCACTGTGCCCAGATAGAAAGTGGTTCTGTTATTAAATGCAAGGGAATGATGGGCCTCTAATAGGCAACTATACAGAACGGTGCTATGAAACCTAGTTTTCCTGAGATACTTCAGGTTAAGTGTCAGGGTTTGCGCCAATAAAGTGTAGACCTGCTCCAATAAAGTGTAGACCTGCTCAGACCAGATTTCCATAATGTGACATTCAAGTGTCATATGCCCTCCTGACTCAGAATTCACCATCATTGATTGGCATTGCCTAGAAAGCTCTAAGCCATCATTTCATCAAGAGGAGTACTTCACAACTAAATAAAACATGAAGGGATAGCCTTGAGGTTGTTGCTATCTTTTTTTGTTTAAAGTTTCTTGGCATGACAATTGTTAGTAAAGTTACATAGGTTTCAGGTGTATGATTCTGTTGTTGCTATCTTCATTTAATAATTTAACAAGGTTTGTTTTTCAGAATTTACTTTGAAAATGAAGTATCTCACAATATACGATAAAAGGTGATAACATGTCCTAAAGAGTTATTCAAGGGTATTCAAAAGATATTAATTAAAAAGGATCAGGGGATGAGGAAAGTTAATATAATAGAAGTATTTGGAAGTTGAGGTAGACCCGGAAGAATGGCAGAATTTGGAATATGTGTAATGGAGATAGGAGGGAGAGAGGAGAGTATTTAAGGTGAGAAGGATATAGCCAAAGTGGTGTGAAAGCACAGGGCAGGAGAAGGCGTGCCCACCGCCTCTCAGGAGTAGGGAGACCTTTCAGAGAAGAGGCCACCCCCAGCTTCTTTCTCTCAGCCTTAAGCAGATGATCCTTTCGGTTCCCAAAAAGTCAATTTCCCACAACTAATGTGACTGAAAAAAATTGAAGCTCAACAAGTGTTTCGACTGTTAAGATAGCTCTATGGACATGGACATTGTGAAACCCTCAGTAAAATGTTTATTGGGCACATAATGAAATCCAATTATGTTTAAAGCAAAACATAACTGTGTAGACAAGAGCGCCATGAGCCCTTCATATAAATTCATACTCTGGCCAAAGTCTCTAAAGTCTATTAACTGTTCTTTGGCAAGCCTAAATAAAGTATGATTCAAGGTGCTATTTTCACATAAATACTTACAAATACAGCTTCGAACATAGAAGAGTAGAAGAAAAGCAGATGGAAACTGAGTCTACCTTGACATAAGATTGCATTTTAAAGATTCACATAACCTGAACAGAATGCTAGAATGTATTTTAATTCTCGATTAAGCCAAACCACATCATTGGAAAACTTGATTTTGATTTGGTTTTATTTTATTTGCCTTTGCATTCCCAGAAATAAATATCACAATGTCAACTGTGAAGAGAGTTTAAAATCGTATATGTAGGTCATTTTTTCTGTTCTACTTTTCTGTCCCTCCCACAAATTCTTTGGTTCCACCTAAATCTGGAGACACAAGTAAATTGCCTCAGCCCTCATCCACTCCTACGCTTTAGACATCCCAATGTCCTTAGAAAGCATAGAGCAGTTTCATTCTTGCACTAGGCCTTCAAGACTGCTATCAATGAATATCAGCAACTTCAGGTTTCCTATCATTATCTATCCCCAAACTCAGTTTAGAAGCATTGTCTCCTTTTTAATGTCCCTACTCTAAGCCAGGGAATATAAAAGAAACATCATGTTGGAGGATTAGCAGGCCCCAGACCCTAAAGATCCCATTTATTATATTCAAACCTTGTTTTGTTTCAGCCTAACACTTGGATCTCAGTTCATGCCTTCTCCAATTCAAGACCTGCCATTAGTTTTTAACTCCTGACTTCGGGTTTTTTTTCTTGAGTCTCAGTTATCCAATCTCTCTGTCCGATTAAAATAAGCCCCGCTCAACAACTAAGCAATCATGCCCCCTTCCCGAGGGTAACTGCAATGAGTGATGAAAGAGCAGACTCTTTGTTCTATGCATATTCATGTATAAATATATACAGTAAAACCTTGGATTGCGAGTAACTTGGTTTGCGAGTGTTCCACAAGACAAGCAAACATTTCTATTAAGTTGGTGCAAAAGTAATTTTGCACCAACCTAATAATACATTTTAACTTGGTAAATAATACCAAGGTACAGTAATGCCTTGGTTTGCGAGAATAATTCGTTCTGGAAACAAACTACTCGTATTGCAAGACATCACTCGTTTACTAAGTTAAAATGTATTAAAAACATTTGCTCATCTTGCAGAACACTCGCAAACCAAGTTACTCGCAATCCAAGGTTTTCTTGTATATAATATATGTAATTGTATACAAAGTGTGAAAATTATATATAAATATAAATATATAAATGTATAAAATATACACACAGACATTTCTATATTTCCCCTTTTATGAACTACTCTCTATATCCCTTGTTTCCCTTTTTTCCTTCCTCCCTTCCTTCCTTCCTCTCATTTCTGAATTTTTCTTGTCTTTTAACAGCTCTGTATTCTAGATATTGAACATTTGATAATTTTCTAGGCTGCACATTGTTTTTTAACTTTGTTTATCTGATTTAGCATTGTATTAATTTTTAAATTTTTTTTCTTTATGACTTTGGCATGTTGTAGCTTGATACAGAACATACCCCAACCAAGATCAAGTTTGTTAGCATATTTTCCATTTTATTTTATAATTTTTTTTTCTACATTTAGAATTTTGTGAATTTCAGATAAGTTTTTTTAAAAAAAGGAAAATGAATGTCACAATGTTATATAATATTTCAGGTTTTTGTCATTTTAATTTCCTAAATTAGCAAATTAAATAGTTTCTCTAGTCAATCTAATGATATTTTTCTACTATTCTTACATCAAAATGACAGTTTTAATGTTTATTCTTTATAATGCTTTGTTATGCAGAACAAACCTCTCCGGGACTCCCACCCTGCCATTGCTTTCACTGCTGATCTTTTTAAGAATTTCCTTGGCTGTTCTTGCCCATTTTCTCATCCAAATGAATATTTGTATCAACCTATAAGGTCACCCAAATATGTATACCTTCAAAGATAATAGCTGGGACTGCTTGTATTAAAAAACTAATGTGAGGGAGAATTGGTCTACCAGATATAATCCAGTTTTCTTGGTGGACCTGTAAATACTGTACTGCTATCCCCAGTGTGACTGCTTAGCCCCTAAACTCTATAGGTTATCAAACTTGCACAGAGCACAAATCTCATATTTGTTATAGTCTTTCGTGGTCTTATTTTGCTATTTGATCAAAGTCCTTTCACATATGTTATTACATCTTGACCTGGCAACAGGAAGGGTATATGATAATTTCATTGCTACCAATGTTGAAATTATCAACAACATTTTATGGAATTGCCAGACACAAACCTAAGTTGTATGTTTTCTAATCACTTTTCCCACTCAACAGACCTATTAGATCACCCTCTTAAAATACCAGAATAATTTACTATTTTTAATTAAAAATGAGCTGGACCAGTCACTGTTGAGAAAAAAGATGTACAATTCACAAAATACTATCTTGAAAAAGAACATAATGTTTGAAATGAAAGGACTTTTAGATGTTATTGAGGCATTGAGTACCATTTCTTTGATTTTCAGTTGAAATTGAGGTTAAGAAAGTGAAGTCTTTTTCAAGATGCCTGGCTAGTTGGTGGTAACATAGTATCCGTTTTTAAGCACATATTCAGGCTTTCATCTGTTGGCATCTCTCCCTGCTCAAAGCTACCACGTTAAAAATAAAGTAAAATAAATCTGCTAATTCCATGTTCAGAAACTTTAAGAACCAGAGTAAAAGCTTCTCTGAGACCTCAAAATACCAAGTAATACCCCATATAGGTGTTCCTAAGGTTTGCATTATCCACTTGAGAAGTTCCTTCCAGACATCCACGAACAATAGCACTCCTTACTCTCCACTGTCACTAGTATTGGAAGTGCTTTGCTAACATGCAGTCTGTAACCATTTTAAGTGGTTGTTAGTTCAACTGTGTTTAATTTTAACTTGAACGGTCACAAATTATAGCATTTTTCTACCTACTAGTAATAGCCAACAGTTAAAAGCATAAAAAACATACTTATTATTTTTATTCTTTTTGCTTGCTTTGGTTATAAAATATGTTTTCTGAGATGAGACAATTAACCACAGATTATGCTAGCACCTTTTTTTTTTTTTAGCTCTCCTTCAAATATCTTAGCAAGTATTTCTCTGTGCATTAATGAGGTGGTGCCTAAATCATCATCCTACCTAAACCTTTTTTACTTTCAAGTACATTCATCATTTAAATGGTCAAATTTTGTGTAGTAACTACTTCTTAAATTACTTAATTTTGTATCTCTTTTAAATAATTTTGTGGACTGTGAACTAAAAAAATGTATTGCAAAGCCTTGCACACAATTTTCATCTTGCACACAATTTTCTTTGAATTTCTAATTGAAGCTGATATTACAAAGCAAAGTTAACACCATTCCACTGACGGGTTTTTCCAATTATAGGGTTGTTCTTCAATCTTGAAGAGATCATCATTGACTGTTAAGATTTATTTAACAAAAGTTTTCAATATGGTGTTAATACTTAATTTTTCAACAATCCAATTAACTTTCCTGCCCAGTATGCCTAAATCTTCCTCAATTTTTTGTTTGTTTGTTTGTTTGTTTTTTCATTCAGACCCAGTCAGCAATATCAATCATGGATGAATCTAACCTGGATGCTTGCAAATGGCTAAAAATATCACAAAACCACCCATATTGATTCACTGTAAATTAATGATTTTCAGTGCAAGCTGATCTTACAACATTTCTGTGTTTCCATACTCATCTCTTTTACTCTGTTCTTTGCTGTTTTAAAATGTTAACATTCTCCTCATATCTCTAAATTTACTGGCACCCTGTCACTCATAGTGGGCAATCCCTTGTCAGTTTCTTACCTAGGAAAATCAAGTGATAACTCCCCCTGCTTGCCATCACCAATCCTTTATTCTTTGTCATGTTTTACAGTAGAAGATCTTCTGTCCTCATACAAGACCAAATCCTTCATCTGAGTTCAGTAGAATAGTTGAAATTGGAGCACATAAGTCTGTATCTTATTATACATTCTTCTCTACATTTTGCTCTTCATCACTAGCTCTCTGTGGGAAATGACCTATTAGCCTAGAAGAGAATATGACACATAATAGGTGCATAATAATGCTGAAGGTAAGAAATACTCAATAACTATATTTTTAAGTTGCACAACTGAATTCAGGGAATAGTTAACACTATGCTGAGCACAAGTAGACCTTCTCAGTATCTTTAAACTTGGATGAAATGCTAATAATATCCCATCCCAACTTGTGTGGATTGTTTTGTTTATACAAGTTTATCCTTCTTGCCCTTTTTTAAAAAATATTTTTTGGACCTGATTTCTTGGCTCTGATTCCTACTGGTAGTCTTGCTTTCAGATGCTTGCTAGGTCCACATTTATTATCTATTAGGGACTACAATACAGAGAGCTCAAAGTATTGCAATTTAAAGATATAGCTTTATTGTGAAAACAACACATATAAGGAAAAGTGTACAAAATATAAATGTACAGGTAAGCACCAGCCAGCTCAAGAAATAGAATATTATCAGATCCCCAGAAACTCTCTGAATGTTCCTTTTCAATGCAACCCACTTCCTCCTCCTTAAAACCAGTAGGGTAGAGAATGGGTAGAAAAAATGAAAGGAAATATAGTCAATAACATTGAGATAAGGTTGCAATGCATGGTGACAGATGACTACTAGACAGTGTGGTGATCACATCATAAGGTATATAATGTAGAATCTCTATATTTTACTCCTGAAACTAGTAAAATATTGTATACCAACTATATTTAAATAAAAATAAATAAAACACACAAAAAAAGAAAATGTAATGAAATATTTTAAGTATTTTATAAAAATAAAACTCATCAATCCTAAAAAAGAAAAAGATAACTACTATCTTGGCTTCTATACTAATGATTTTATTTCTTTACTACTTAAATATCCCTCCTATATTATATAATTAGGGGCTTTTTGTAATCAAAATCATACAATACTTATTCTTTTATGTCTGGCTTTTTGGCTCAACTTTTTGTTGCTAAAAATCCATTGATGCTGTTGTTTATAACTGCAGTTCAATCACATTCATTAAGTAATAATTTATCCATTCTCCTATTGATGATATTAGGGTTATTTATACGAGCACTTTGTGGTTGTTTTGAATAATGCTTCCACAAACTTTGTTATTCCTGTCCTCTGGTGCATACAAGCATGCATTTCACTAGGTCATATATGTCAAATTAGAATTGTTGGGTTATATGGATATGCCTATATATAGCTTCATTAGATCATGGAAAACTGTTTTCCAAAGTGGTCACAGCAATTTAAAACCCCACCAGGAATTTATGAGACTTACTGTAAAAGTACTGGCAGGCTTTCTAATGATAGCTGTTCTCTTGACTGTGTAGTGGTATTTCATTATGATTCTACTGTGACTTTCCCTGAAGGTTATAGGCCAATTGGATAGCCAATTTTGCAAAGTGCTTATTTGAAATATCTGCCCATTTTTCTATAGAATTGCTCACTTTTTTCTTACTGATTTGTAGTTTAAACAATTTTATCAAGATCACACACATAAGTGGTAAAAATATGTCTGAAACTGATCTGAGTTAAAAGTTCTTAATTATTTTTGTCCCCCCCTCCCCCATAGCTGTAGAATAGCTTATGGGAGAAGCCAAATAATTGAATTTATGAATGATTATATGAAATGCTTCTGTTTTGAAATACTGTAAACTTTTTGAGTAAAACATGTTAGGATGTGAATATATATATATATATATATATATATATATATATATATATATAATCTCCTATATGCTAAACTAATGAAACAAATTTTCATTCATAGATTTTGGAAATAATCTCCCTTACTAAAGAGAGCAAATGAGCAGTTACTGAATGTCTGTCCACTGCATACAAAGTATGGCTAGTTGTATGTGTGTGTATTATACCTGGCAGTGCTAAGTAACCATAGGCTTGTACTTATAAGGAATGGTAGCAAGAAATACAGTCACATGGACCTTTTTGATCTCATTTTAGAAGAGTTTTAAAGTCTAACAGGTAACTCAGATTTGTTGGTGTTTGATAATTTTGTATTCATACCAATATGATGTTGTCCCAAAGCTACTGTTTTGTAACAACTGATTAAACTAGAAGGTACCGATATATGTGAGTAGAAAAATGATCTGGTGACGTAATATAAAAATCATGAGATTTCATTTAAATGAGCTTCAATATTTGTTCTCTTGCTTTTTTTCCTCTCCCATCATACACTTCCCTTTTCTTTATTTTTCTTCCTCTCATCCTCATTCACTAACTTTTCTTCTGTTCATATTTATATGGGGCCTACAAAAATGGGACTATTTCAATGTATTAGAGGTAAGGGGATTGTAAGAGAGTGGCCAAAAGGCATCAGGAATAGAGAAAGAAGAAATTTTCTTTGGACACTGGCCTGCAGTCCCATTGCCCTTCCAACTACCCATTCCATGAAAATGGCACTAACTCTCAGAACACCAGACGTGGGCGTGAGGCCCTGTGCTAGTGGTAGGAAAGGGGCCAGTGCTGTCGAGCTGCAGGTGCAAGCAATAAGGACGTGTCGTTCATCTCTGTCAACACTAATGAAATTCAGAGGTCTAAAGTGACAGGTACAGCAACTAGTTTGGGAATTTAAAAATTAATACTTTCAAGTTTCATTTTCCCACTCCTGCCAGTGTCAGCTTCTTCCATTGGGAAGGTGAGCAGAAGGAGGCTCGCCCCCTGCCCCACCCCCAGCGTGTGCGTGCCTAAGAGTTGAGGTCAAAATCCAAGTAGTGCTGCAGAATTATTTGGGGGGGAAAAAAAAAACAAGGAAAGGGAAGGGCCAGGGGATAATACTCAGGTGCCCTTTTGAACTCTGACAAGATAAATGAACCTTCAGTCATGCTATTTCAGACCAGAACTGACAACTACTTTTGAAGGCAGAAGTTTGATTACAAGTGCAGCCTGTCTGTTGGAATCCACCAAGAATAACAAATGAAGGTTGAGATGTAGTAACAGTCCATTTGGAGCTTTCAGACAGAGCAAATACAGTTTTCAGGAGCCCAATTTCTGAAAATCATCCTAAAATATCTACAAGATCTTTTGCCATGAGCTGCATACATTTTACTAATGAAATAAATCATTACAGGTAAATTGCATTCCAAATAAGAGGGACTGAAGACCTCTCTAGGAATGCAATAGTATTATACAAGGGCTGATTTTTTACATAGAAACAACAGAGGAGATTTTGAAATGATTCGCTTTCCTTTTAAGATTCAAAAACATGCTCTTTCAGCTCCATCTATAAGTATGTTCTATGAGTTAATCTGAAAGTTTCCTATAAATGATGTGAAAATTTGCCATGAATTAGAACCAAAATATTTGACAGCAAATCCCCTGCTGAAATCTGAGAGCCCACGTTGAACAGATTTCTATAGTATAACTGGAACATTGCCAAGTATTTTATTATTTTTTTGAGAGCCATGATGTCTCAGAGGAAATATATAAACAGTTCTGGATTCTTTTAACTATTGCAGCCGCACTCCTTCCTTGAGGTTAGGGCGAGCATACTAGGCATGGCTCTTTCCTTCTTACAGGCTTCTAACTTCATCCTCCTTTGCCCTCTGCTCACTGGTTTGTAGCTTCTATGCCCTGGTTTGAACTCAGCCGAATTTAGACACTGCTTCTTTTTCTCAGTTAGCAATAGCTCAGGTCAAGCACAGGCTGGTTGGTACCTTGTTCTTTGAAAGCTATTACTGTGGTTTCCTTCCGTCATACACAACTTTCTGCCTTTAGCCCTTCTCAGTATGGCACCTATTATAAATTCATAAACCTCAGCCTGCCCTTGCACTTCACTGAACATCATCTAAGATGGGACTTGCAAACATGGTGAAGCCATTTCAAAGCAAAAACCATTCCCATCGAAGTCATAAAATTCAGCTCAGTGATAAAAATGCTTGTGGGCTTTCATAGTCGGGGAGTATTAAGTGACACATGATTAAAATATTGGGTTGTCGGAAAAGTCATGACACATTTTTGCAACAAAAAACATAGAAAAAAATACGTCATGACTTTTCCGACAACCCAGTATTACAGTGTTCCTTTTTAGCTTCTGTTAGAAAAAAAAATGCATTTTTTACAAGAAGCAGTACAGGTAAAGAAACCATATAATTTATCATCAAAACCAGGACAAAGTTGAGAGTGAAAGAGGTTACTAGTAATAATTATCCCAGTACAACAGGCATAAAGCAGGACTGTCCCAGGCAAACCTGGACGCATCTCTTCCTAAGCTAAGTCAGTTGGCTGACAAAATGGTTCTTGCCAGTAAAATATCAGATAGGTGGCTGGTGAAAATTCAGTCAGTTTACCTCAATGGTATTTATTTAATAATTTACTCCTTTTGACATAGAACTTTAAGAAGAGTTGTATTTGTTTTCCAGAAGCTAAGAATTGAACATATTTTTGGAAAATGTGGAAGAGATTAGAGTGAAAAATTGTCTTAGGAGGAGAGGAAATCTATAGAGAGGAGATATAATTAGATAAGTTATGACCAGGAAAATCAGTTAAAAGGCTATTATTAACCACCTGTTAAGGCATAAAGCACTCTTCCAGTCACTAAAGGGTATAAAAAATACCAAGTATTCCTTCTTGTATATACAGTAATTCCTCACTTATCATCTACAGGTTCTGTAACTTCAAGTGAAGCAATGTATAAAAGAAAACAATTTTACCATAGCTAACTGATATAAATAAAAGTTAAATTTCTGTGCCATCTTACCAGTGTTATAACAAAACTCAACAAAATGACATTATTAGGGGAGCTACTGTAGTCTAGTTAGAGAGACAATACACAACTGTATGTAGTAGAGCTGCTCAGCTAAAGAAAAGCATAATTTGGGCTGAGGTGATCAGGAAAAATTTTAGGAAGGAAGTACAGGTAAAATTGGTTAGGCTGGCTCGTTACTGAAGTATTTTGATAGGCAGAGAGGATGTGCGAGAGGCTCCAAGGAAAGCAGTAGGAAGAAGGAACTGAGTGGTGAGACGTTATGTCAAACCAAGTTCACTCTGAGTACAACACCAACGCCAGGGCAGAGAGCACTGCGGAATGGGGACATAAAGCTAAAACGGTCAGTAGAAGGCACTGAATACCAGGATAAGAGTAAGTATGTGATCCTGTGAGAAGCCACTGGAAACGATGTAATAAGTGTTAGGAAACCAGTCTGACAAGAGCATTCATGGAGAAAAGATTGAAGTCAGGGAGACCAGTTAAGCAGTGATTTCAATACTACATAACTAAGGAAAGACCTGAATTAAGGTGATGATAATAAAAATGGAATATATATATATATATATATATATATATATATTACATATGTATAATATATATACTATATATGTATTTTATATATATACACACACACGTAGTAGAAGCACAATGAAGAGAAAGTCTAGATTATTCTTGGTGACTAATTAGATACGTTGATCCAATGAGTGGCAGAATCAGGCTGAAACACAGTTCCTAAATTTCCGGAAGTTAGGAATGTCATCATGCTTACAGAGAAAGACAAGGAGTATGCTTGCTTCCAGATATGATCACTTTTTTTATTTTTTAAATATTTTTATTGGGGAGTTGGGGGGATGGGAACAGTGCTTGGGAATTGGGGAAGGGGAACAGACAAATTGCTATCGTTTTGTTCTTCAGTCTAGTTGTGGAGGACGTTGCTTCACTGGCCCAAGCTGGCACCATCATTGTGCTCTTCCCAGGCGAGGCCGATCAGTCGCCGTAGCTCTGGACGGCCACTCACAGCAGCTGCTGGCCGCTCACGCTGGCTGCTGGCTACACACTGTAGCCCATGGCAACCCACTGCAGCAGGGGCTGCAGCCTACGCCATTGCCAGCAACTCCAGGCCGCCCAGCTCCAGGTTGAGCTGTTGTTCAGCATCTTAGCTGTGGAGGGCAGTGTCACTGGCCCTCATATGTGGGATCCGAACCGGGGCCCTCTGGCATCCCAAGCCAGTTCTTAACCATCGCGCCACTCGGCTGGCCCAATGATCATTTTTTTTATATTCTTTTTTTTTTTTTTTAGCTGAGCCATCGTGCCACCTGTTGGCAGCTCAGCGGCAGCTCAGCTCGGGCCGAGCATCGAAATGCTGTTGCTCAGAGTTCAAACTCTTGAGCGAGAGCTCTTAACCAACTGAGCCACTTGGCTGGCCCTAGATATGATCAATTTTAAGTAGCAGGGAAATGCCACATGAGAAGCATAAAAGTGGGTCATTGTCCTGAGAGGTAGATTACAGTCAGTTAAATTTGGATCTTTAGAAGTCTTTACTTTGAAAGTGATTATGAAAATTTGAGAAAATGAGATCTCTGTCATTGAATAGGTATTAAATAAGAAAAGAGAGTCATAAGAACAGGTAAAATGAGGAAAAATAAATAAATTAAATAAATAAACAAACACAAACATACGTACATACATACATACTTACATATATGGAAATAAACCTTTGAAAGATGCAAAGGAGACATCTGAGTGGTTAGGTTAAGAACTAGTATTTTATGGATTTACAAACCCTAGAGGAAGAGATCTTAAACAAGAAGAGAGGTATTTATATTATTAACGACAAAGAAAAAGCAAAGGAAAGACTAAAAGTCCACTGGATTTGCTAGTTGGATTACTGTCGTTCAGCAAGAATTAACCTTAGTTGGAGAGGAGAAGCGACCAGATATCAAGGAAATGATAGCAACAGATGTATTAAGCTCATTGAAGATTTTTTTTATAGTGTAAAGAAAGCAAAACATAGTATAGATGGCAGTTCTGGGTTGTAATATATCTAAAACTTTGATTTCTAGAATTCTCTGGAAATATTAGAAAAAATAAACATTTTTGGAGTGATTCATAAACAGATGAAAGGTGACATGATTGAAAGAAGCCAGTTGGAATTTCCTGAAATGGACAAAGGACATCATCCTGTCTGCATCTAGAAAGGGTGATAGTAGGTACAAGTAAGGAGATATTTAAGCAAGGGTAGAAGTATAGTATATACAGGACATAGCATCACATTACCTCCTGAGAAGGCGGTATGGAAGTGTGTCTCTGTTTTTTTAAGGGTTATGAAGTTCCCTGTGTATTTCATGTTTGTGTTTCTTTACATCTTTAATCCATGCTTTCCTTTCTATTATGTTTATTTATTTGCTTAGTTGATTTGTTCTCCATCTTCTTTTGGTGCCTCAGCTTAAGTAGCAATGCATAATATTAAAATATATGGATATATTTTTTATTTGTAGCCTCCAATATATTTTGTGTTTTCTGTTCATGGCTCATAAAAAGATTCCCCTCATAGTTTTTAATTAAGAGTAAATTTTTTAATCATCTGTTTTAGCCCATGTACAAGTCAGATAAATTATAAAGTTATTTCAATAAGAAAGGATTTTAAATATCAAGATCTTATTAATTCTTTCAGTTTTTATTTAAAATGAATAATGTTTTAAAGTATTCATAATTTTATATCATGAATCACTTAAAACATAGAAAATAGCATAAAAATTGGACTTCAGATCAAGCTCTATTTTATGAACAGTGAAGTGGGCTATAATTTAGCTAAATTTACATTGGATTTAAGGAAAAGTGCATGTGCCAATTATAAAGGGACCTGAGGCTGATTTGGGCACTGAGTGCAATCTGAAAATAGTGAAACACTAAATAAATACTTGGATGGATTTTAAAATTTAGATGCCTCATATTTATTTAATATCTTGTAAAAAATCATTAGCAATGGTCAAAATAGGACTCATATAATGGCCTGATTGATTTGTAAGCTGTGAACTGTTGACATGGCTCCAAATGTGTGAATAAAAGCTGAAAAAAATGAGTTATTAATCTAGATATTTACAAATGCCTAGATGTTAGAAACTAGATGTAGAAAACATATTTGTATTCAATTTTCATTCAAATATTTTATTCAAATATTGGATTCCTGCAGCGCCTGGGATTGTCTTTTAATCTTCTGTGCTTCAAAAATTGAGTCAATTATCAAGTAATTTTCATTATATTTTTCACATGGATTCATCATACAGCTGCCCTAACTTTCACTCCCCATAACCACCTGTCTAACATTTGGCAAGTAGTAATTATGTGCCAAGAGCTGCAAAAGTGTTTACATATATTATCTCTAGTCCTCACCACTACCCTGCAGAGGTAGAATCTGTTATCCTTATTCCACACGTGAGGCAAATGAGGCTCAGGAAAGTTTAGTAACTCATCGATGAAGGTCAAAGTCTACATAGGCTTGTCTGATTGAAGGCCCACAGTCTTTCCACTGCTACACTACGCTACCTTCCATCACACTGGGAATAAATCCCTCTTTGACTGGAACTGGATTAATTCAACATCTCTCTAAATGGATCACCCCTGCCTCAGATATCACCATTAGTCAACCCACCAATCCACCATCATACTTTGAATCCTTTGATACATCCTTATAACAATTTTCAATGACAAAAAACAAGAGCCTCACAAGATAGCTTATTCCGTCAAGTAAGGTTAGAAAAAGGAAAAAGAAAATTCTATTGTGAAACTTACAGCATTAGCTTGTATGATACCTATTCACTGAAATTTGTAGACATTCTTTGTGATTCAGTATGTGACCAATATTTGCAAATGTTGCATGTGTACTTTAAAAGTATATTCTTTTTTTGTTTGTTTTGTTTTTTTGTTTTTAAGTTGAGCCATCCTGCTACCTGTTGGCAGCTCAGTGGCTGCTCAGCTCGGGCCAGGAATCGAACCACTGTTTCTCAGAGCTCAAACCCTTGAGCAAGCTCTTAACCAACTGAGCCACTCGGCTGGACCTTAAAAGTATATTCTTTATGGGGAGTGAGTGTCACGAGTATCACATATTTATTGGATCAAGCCTAGACCAAGTCTTTCACTTCTGTTGTTCTGTTGTCCCATTCTTTTATATCCTTATTCTGGCTTCACTTCTCTTCTTGCTGAATTCTTGGTTTTGTTGATGTTGCTATTGTTTCTTACATTATTTCTGCCCATCTTCATCTCTTGGTCTCTGTTCCAGAAGCAGGGTTTAGAATAGTGGGTTGAAGCCCGTCTTGCAGTGGGATTGTGGGTATTACAGGACCCATTATTCAATCAGCTGTTGACCTGTTTTAGTTCCTGGTTACCTAGACCAGCTCCCTTACTTATGGCCAAAGACAGTGGTTTGGCAGCAGTTTATTTCAGCCTTTACACAAATTCGGTGTGGGAATAAGGTGCTCTTTGAGATCCAGAGCCCCTTTAGGTCCTGGCTTCCCCTGTGAGCTGGGCTCTGGAACCCCTTCTGATGAGCATTTTCAGGCTCCACATAAGCTGAACTACCAGGGGCCAATGCCTACTTTGAATCCAGACTCCAGCAGACTCTTCACTTCAATCCCTCACACTTTCACTTTTTTTTTCACTTCTGCTCCATGGAGATACCATCAAGTTTACTAAGCCTTGACTCTATGTATTTACTTTTCTCCTTTCATATTTTATTGACCCTTGATACCAGTTGGAGCAAAAGAGCTGTGTGAAAATGCATACCATCTTGACCAACATTGGAATATCGTATTTCCAATATTATTTCCAATATATATTAATTACCATATGTATTGTAACATGTCCACATGAGCATGCCACGGTGAACTAAAGAGAAAGCTGCATTCTAATGGAAGGAGAAAGACACACACCTTTAAGCCCAGGGTACAGATGTGACCAGCAGAAACCCAGGCATGTTTCCCATGTGCACCTGTCTGTGGCTTCCTTGACAAGCAGCCCCTCCTCAGCTGGGCAAAGTTATGTTAGAATGCACATTTTAAACAGCCCCTTTTCTTCCCAGAGTAAGGTGAGGTAAGGACTGAGGGTGAGTCTCAGAGACCTTTCACAACTCTACAGACTAAGTCTTTCCTCCAGCTCTGTGGTTTTATGGGCCTGTCATTAAGGAACAAAACCCAGGTGGTGAGCATGGTGTCTCCATTCCTCACAGGACTAAATTTGATAGCACAGGGAAAAGAATGTGCTCTTGAAGACATTAAAACTGAAAACATTGTCAGAAATAAAAATAATGTGTTAAGATCACAATCAACTTTATAAAATCTAGAACTGCTGCCAGGGCAAGGTGAATGGCTCAAACTGTGTCTAAGTTGGTAAAGACAAATACATCAAATCAACAAATTGAGATACAGATGGTTTGCTTACAAATTTTATTCTGCATTTCAATCCCACAATGCCATAATTAAAAAAAAATTCACCTGTTTTCAAACGTGAAATGATGGACAATAATCTTGGAAGTGCAAAGATATGTTTTCCAAAAGCATACATTCAATTTAGGTGCAAGCACAAGTTTTAAAAAGAATTATATTATTAAACAACACACAGTTCCTCAATTTTCAATGAATATGCAATGAATAAAATCTTAAGCAAGCCAAGTAAAAGATATTTTGTATAATTAACTTTTTAATGTGGATTTTTAAAAATGGTCTCATAAATAGGATTTTGGAAAGAAACAATGAGGAAAACTGTCTCTAAGGAAAAAAAGCCAAAGGGCATAAAGTTGTAGTGAAAATTTTATGTGTGTGCGTTTAACTATTTTCTGGCATGATAAAAATACTGACAGAAGAAGAGCTTCCCCGTGCCTAACATGTACATCTTAGGAAAGCACTGTATAGGTTTCTCATCCTTCGTAAACTGTCCACAGGACGTCCAAATTATTTTAGACATAGTTTTTATTTTAGTAATTAATTGTTAATAGATTCTAGCTAATTCTGTACGAAGTACACAATAGATTTTCATCTTGATGTTCATGTTAGACATTCAATTTCTGTTTTACTAGAAGAACCCTCCAACTACCCTTTTCTCTGGAGAGTAAGTTCATTTAATTACAAAAATAACAACAATTATCTGCCTTGTAATATCACTTGCATGAAGTGAGGTTTCCTGCCCTGGGTGTTCCCTTCATTTCAGTCTTTCAGAGAATGTATTTTCCTTTTGTTTAAGCCTTTTCTCCTAGGGGACACATGGCTTAAGGCCTGACAAAGCCAAGGAACATAAACCCAGTTCTGAAACTTGTACAATGTGCATTGCAGCTTGGGCAGATGAGGCAAATTGCAATCAAATGTCTGTCATCTGTAGTAAGATGGTACTATTCCTAATTTCAAATTAATACCCAACTCTAGTCATCTGCTCAGGATTGCTGTTACTTTTTTATTAAGAGTAAATAAATTATTTCCAATAAGTAAACCAAGACACAACCTGGCTTGCTGCCTAGTTTATCACATTTTTCTTTTAGTATAATTCCATCAAGCATGCTTTCTGCTCAATTCTATTAAGTCCTTCTATCTAGACAAAACGTCATAAGCTTTAAAATAGTACTGTAGGTTTCCCTAAACAGGGTCTGCAAGATTAGACACTGAATGGTTCAGTCTAAATGATAATCCAAAGAGACCAGGAGTGAATGCTGGCTGGTGGGTGACTTTTTCACCTGTACTCCCACCTCTAAAGAGAGAGGCATGGGTTGACTAATGAGTACCATGATGTCAAACCTTCAGAAGCTGGGACACTTCCAACATAATGATATCTGATGCCTTATTTCCATAAAGGTATATGGTAGGCAGAATAATGGCGCTCAAAGATGCCCAGATTCTAATCAGTGAAACCTGTGAATATATTAGGTTACATAGCAGAGAGGAATTAAAGTTGTAGTGAAATAAAAGTTGCTAATCTGCTGACTTGAAGATGGGGGAATTATCCTGGATAAACCAGGTGGGTCCAATGGAATCATAGGCTTTGTAAATATGGACAAGGGTGGCAGAACATTAAAAGGGGCCATCAGCCAAGGATAGTGGGCAGCTTCTAGAAGCGATAAAAGGGGAAAGAAAAAAAAACAGAAGATTATCCTTCAGAGCCTCCAGAGAGGCCTGCCAATACCTTGATTTTAGCCCATGAAGACCCATTTTAGATTACTGGACTATAGAACTATTAATTTGTGGTGTTTTAAGCTACTAAATTTGTGATAATTTACTATGGAAGCATTGGGTAATTAATATAAGATATTTTAAAATAAAACAATTTTCAAATGGAAACCTGCTGCTATGTAAATATTAAATGTGCCTTAATAATGTTAACTGGGGAGAAGTCAATTTTACTTTTCATTAAAAAATTAATATTAAATGGCTTTCAAAAAGATATTTGTCAGGTAGAAGAACCAGAAGCTATCTTGGCTCAAAAGAACCCATCTGGTAAAGACAACATCTGACATGTAATAGCTTCTCAATAGGTGAGTTTTCAATGAAAGAGTGAAGAAAAGAATGAATAGATACACAGCTGTTGGCTACTTAACTCGGTTTTTCTAGAGTATATTATATAATGCATTAATAGGTGCTCTTCACTCCACATCAAATATTTAGTGAGCAAGTACTTGACAAAGGGCTTTGTTCCAGTGGTGAAAACAGTATGTTTTGTGTTTACGAAGGAAGATATTCCTGTGATTGGAGTATCCTTTGGAACCAGAGGCTGATATTGGGCTGGACATTAAAACATAAGTAAATTATAGATACATACAGAGGAAGGAGAGAGGTGTTGAGGCAGGAAATCACTTAAGCATATGCTCAAACTCGAGTATACAGAATATTTTTTAAGCTGGTAATGGCAGGAAGGAGATCAGGAAGAGTGGTCTCAAGTGCATGGTCATGTAGAAACCTAAGGCAACAAAAACACTATTGAGAAGGCTGGGGCAGTGAATACTCACCATCTGTATCCCCAGTGCCTGTACCAAGTAGGGGCTCAATAAATATGGGTAATTCGTAAATGAATAAACCACAAGAATGAAAAATGAAAATTAGTTATATTTTAGAGGAGGTCTTAAATTTTATCAAGTGAAAGAACTAGAAATATTATTCAGGTAAAAGTATAATAATATATTAATGAAGGTTTTAAGTAAGAAAATGACATGATAAAAATCAGAGTTTTAGAAAGGTTAACCTGGTAATGATGTGCAGATTTTATAGGAACATAGAGAAATTGTGTAGAGCTTTATTACTTTACATTTACAGTATTATTATTGCTTCCCTTTTCTTTCTAGATCCAATGTATAGAAAAGAAAGATGTTATAGCAGATCAATCACAAGTGTGTCCACCTTTCACTGGCCACAATCCCTCCTTAGTGGGAGCTTTAGATCTCTGTGTGCCCCTGCCAAAATCTCACATTTTCTCCCCAGAAATGCCCACCATCTCACCACTGTTTTTTACCCTGGGATGATCAGGACCTTAATCCCTATTTATGGCAGTCACATAAAATGTCCTGGATTCCAAAATCATTCCTAATCCCTCAAAGCTCACTGCTGTATTGCTTGTTACACACCTTCCCTAACTCCTTCTTCTGATTCTTGAAATTTTTCCACTGTGCCCTCTGGACCAGGGGACACATCATTAACAAAATCCCCTATTGTCTCCACTACTTCTCTGAAAGTCATCGTCTTACTCTACTCCAAACCTAATTCTCAAAACTAAGCTCTACTGTCCAGCAAAGCCTCCCCTACAGTACCCTTAAGAGATGGCCATTTTTTTCTATCATGTCTCTTATTTCACCAGGCCTGGTGTCCCTTTTGCTATGAATTACCATGTAGAGAGCATTCTCTTTTCTTCCTAAAACTGCAGCTTTGAATCTCATTGCATTCATACTTTTTGCCATCAAACAACCCCCTTCATGCCCTGTAAATATTTCTGTTGACCAGCTGTCATTCTCTCCAGCACTGCTCCTGTCAATATTCTTGGTGATTTCAATATCCACATAGATGACTCTTCCAATTCCTTGGCCTTGTATCTTCCAAAGACCTTGCTACATCAGCCACACATTCCCACAATCATAATCTTACTCTTAACAACCTATTTAAACCCTAAACAACCCATAACCTTGATTTTATGAATACTACTTTCTGACCACCATCTCACATCTTGATATCCCAACTCCAACATTCTTTGGTATCGCCAAGACCTTCAATACATTAATCCTACAATCTCTTTATGGTTTCCCCATTTGTTATATCTCTAATAGCTCAATCCAAAATATTAGAATTATCTCTGAAATTTCTTTCTCTCATACCTCATATACAATTAATTATTAAATTCTATATACTCATAATCCAAATAAACCCAGAACACTAGCACTTAGTAGCTGCATCACTCTAGCCTGAGACAACATCATATCCTCACCAATTTATTGTAATAACCCCCAACCTACATTTATGCTTCAGTAATATCTGTCCATCATCAATACAGCAGTCACAGGGACTGCTTTAAATTGTAACCGAGAGCATGTTACTCCTTTGCTCAAAATGCTCCAATGGCTTCCTATTTTATGCCAAATATAGTCAAAGTCATTGCAATAGTCATCAAGGTCTGATAAGATTTTGTTCCTTGTTACTGTTGGGTTGTCAGAAAAGTCATGGCGCATTTTTGCAACGAAAAACAGAAAAACTATGTCATGACTTTTCCGACAATCCAATAATATGACCTCATCTCCTAATACTTTTTCCCTTGCTCTATCCATTTTAGTCCTATTGCACCTTGATGTTCCTAAAACATGGCAGGCATATTCCTGCATCAAGGCCTTTGAACATGCTGTTCCTTCTACCTGGAACAGTCTTCTCCTGGAAATTTGCATAATTTATTCTCTCACTGTTTTCAGGTGTAAACTGATTTTAGAGGTGGATATAAAATTAATGATTTGTTTATTCATGTCCTACTAGGACATGAGCTCCACGAGGGCAAGAATTGTGCCTCTTTGGTCACTGCTATATTCCCAGAACCAAGAACAGGGCCTGGCACAAAGTAGGTACTTAGCAAACATTTGTTAAATAAGTAAATGCTTTTTAAAGGGATGTGGGATTGAGGAAGAAGATAATTCAAAAAAGGGCCATGGAAACCAAGAGTATCAAAATAAAGACCAAAGTCATAATAAGGCTCAAAAAAGAATCTGGTTGTTTGTGAAACCACCTGGTTCATAATAATCCTTCCCCTCAAAATTTCTTCTGTGTTGTCATCCATAATATCTTATATTACCATCCATTTTCCCTGCTAGGAAAATAAGATTCTAATTACTTCTAAGGCTATTTCCTGGGGTATGATTTGGAAAGATTTTTTTCATCCAAGTGATGAAAAAAAAAAAAACTTGATGAAAATTTCAGGCCCTGCAGCACCAGGGCAGTTTTCAGTGACCCTGTGATCTGGCGTAAGCCAAAGCAAAGGACAAATTCTTGCATCTTGCAGCTCCCACTCTGAAGAAGAAAGCACACTGCCTAGTTGGCCTCTACACATTCTGGAAACATCTTATTTCACAACTGGGGATATTGCTTCAACTCACTGAGAGACCTGGAAGGCTGCCAGCTATGCATGACAAAAAGGGTCTCTACAGGAGAGCCAGCTTAGAGTGCAAGGAGCACTGCCATTTGGGTCACATAACCTGATAGAGGATATGTAGTTTAGAGTATCTGTGATGGGACACACTCCATAGAGTTTGTGGAAAGTCATAATAGGAGGATCACAGCACAGAACACAAGGGTTCTGGTGCAAGGCCATGCCATATGCAGCAGCGGGAGCTGTTGTTTCCCCACACTAATCTTCCTCTTATAAGTTTCCTAAGTAAAAGAAGCCAACAAGAAGACTGGAGGAGCTCTTTCCAAGTGGGATGAAATTTTTTCACAAAGCAAGTGGATGGAAATAGTGTCCAGTACCTTTGGAGGGCAGAAGCTGCCAGAATGTCACTTCCTGGTGGTTGACAATTGAATCTCTCCATGGGCATTGCTCTCACACAGCTGCCGCATCCAAGATCACACACCCTTGCCAGGCCTTGGGCTGGTTGATGCAGGATGCAAAGACAAGGCCTCTGGCTTCAATCTGGAATAACTCTGAAGGGCCATTCCAACTCCAGAGTTTCCTAAAGGATCAGCTTAAGACTATGCTATGACTGTATCACAGCTCGACTCCTCTTTTCCTATAAATCTCCTGCAAGTATCGATGTCTTGACTTTACCAATGAACTTGACTTAAGATGCATATCCTAAAACTATATATATAGTTTGCATATATATATATATATATATATATATATATATATATATATATATATATGCAAAATCATTCATTCAAGGCAAGCACTGAGAGAGATGAAAAGGTAAATAAATACTTTAACTTTTATGAAATCAGATTTGAGTGGTGGTAATGACATCAGGATGAATTTCTTCTCTTTTATTTTTATCAATTCACACTAACCATAGAAAAATAGAATTTTTAGACATACCAAAGCTATTAACTTTTTCAAGTTTCTAACAATTTTACATTATAGGTATACTTACAGAATTAAGTTAGATCCAAATAGGACAAACATTGATTTCTATTATACTTCTGCAAACAGAGTTCAGCTATCCTGGTCTTTTTCTCTTAGGTTTAGTCTAAGAATATATCGGTTGCCTCCCATGTGAAAGTGTTCATTCCTTGGACTTTTATTAGGAATCTCTCTTTGTCAGAAAGACACTTTTAAAACAACATTAAAGTGCAAGACAATCTATATCTAGACTTTTAACATGAGGCCCAGAAATTTTATAAATGTCTTAAAAAGGTATAAAATTTGGCTCCAATACAGGCTCAATTTTATTTTCAACTCAACTGGGGCTTTCTAGCACAGCACAGTGTTCAGTTGGACTTAGGATTCTCAAGTTACTTCTTTTCAAGTTATTGTCCAATGCCTCAACCTTTTTATTTAGTGCCAAGTGTTCTCCAGTGAATTCTATTGACTTAGATTTAGTGCTTTCTTTAGGACATTTGTGAGAAGTTCATTTCTTCCGACTCAACAGTTTAAAATATTTCAAAACAAGCTCTTTCTTTCTTTCTCTTTTTTTTTCATTTGTTAGTGTAAGTTCAACAGTTTAAGTGACCTAATTTTCTTTCTAAATCTTAAATTTTGTGAAAAAGTTTGTTCAGGCTAAAAGTAGCTTTAATGTTCAAGAATGATGAGGATTGTAATATATTTGTCTTCCAACTCCTTATTGAGAGGGACAGAGGTATGAGAAAGTTAGCAGAATAAATAAGATAAAAGAGGCCCTTCAAAGTCATCTGATTTGGAGATTTTCTTCTTTGGTTTCAGAGTTGAAATCAAATCAGTAAAATGGGGACTTATTCAATCCATATTGGGATTTCTCCAGTCATCAAAGGATCATGGGCTAATCCATAACAAGATAAAAGAGAACCCCATGGCTTGTTATACAGGCAGATCAAATTTTTGTCCTTATCTGGCCTCTTAGAAAAGTAACACTAGAGTTCGATAGTTATTGTTGCTTAGACTGAGTCAAAGGGAAAGAGTTCTATGATCAAAGAAAGACAAAGTTATGTCAAACTTTTTACAGACAGGAAAAGCTCAGATTTTTGAGTTCATGGTAATTAGCCTAGAGTTCAGGAGGTATAGTGATAAAAATCTTGACCAGGAAACCATAAATAAGGTGAAGGTGAAAAGTTTTCAGCCCCGAGAATTAAAACTGAATTCCTAGAGGAATTGGCTAGACAAAACCTGAGCAAGGACTTACTATTTTAATTATTCAAAACCAGATAACCAAGCTATTTGCTGCCAAAAAGACAAAGGTCAAATATTCAATGATGCTGTAGGCTTAATTCTGTTTCTGATTCAGTGGTGCCATTTAGATGCAATCTTTGAGTTTAGTCTTCTACGTAGTTAAGTACAAGTATTGGGTTGCCAAAGCGATATGTTCTTAATTCAGTGCGGGCAATTTAAAAATATATACAAATGGGAATGAAACAACAAGAAAAAACATAAAAAATTTGAGATGATGTAAAGTTAGGTTGCAAAGTTTCCTGAAAGATGTCAGGTACTATTAAAAAAAGAATTAATGCTATCACACAAATTTCACATTAATTGTAACCAAGCATCATTTTTATAGCCATGTAATACATCATTAGTGCTATAGGGAATTCTCAGGGTGATAAGGAAGTCATGTCAGTGGCTTGGTAACAATTTTAACATGCAAAAAATAATAAAGGCCTTTGTTATTGTTTCAGTATAAACTATTTCAGTAATTCATTTTAAAGGAAATTTTTCAACATAAATTTGGTAATAATTTTTTTTCAATTGGGCATTGAGAATGAGGAATCAATCAACAAAACAGTTTGCTATTGCTAATCTCTGACAGGATGACATAATGGACTGTATTTAAACCCTAGCATACCATTTATAAAACAGAATTTATGTGTAATTCATTATGTTCTGACAAAACAAATTCCAGTAGAATACATAAGAAAATAATTTCTACTATCCTTTGGGATCACTTATCTGGAGAAAGAAACCGTTCATGTTGGCATGACTCTTACTGTAATTATGTCTTTCAAATGTCACTGAATCTGAGCCGTGACCACCTGCCCTGACCTACAGTTACACTGCACTATCCTTGCCAAACCCCTGTTTTAAAGTTCCTTCATTTTGCTAGGTTGCATTTTGCACCTTTATTATTTTTCCAATGACTAAAAAGCAGTGTTGTCCATAGCTGTATGATACAAATAAAAATAAAAGCAACTAAAAAATGAAAATATCAATCCATCCTTTGTGAGGTAGGGGAGGTAATTGTACAGTCTGACTTCTCATGGCAACATGGAAAACGTAAGAAGTAAAAAGGAGCTAAGACCTAGCAGAAAATCTGTCCTGTAGTCTGAAATAGAAGGCTGTTATTTTTCTAAAACAAAGACAAGATGGCAAGGAGTAACATTCAAACATTTTACAGACACAACACAACAGGTACAAACACCAACCAAGCAGAATGGGTACTGATTACAGTAGGAGTGGTGTCCCATGTACCTCCTGATGTGCCAGGGACCGCCCATCAGTTGCTGAATAACATGCACATTCAGGAGTCCTGAGAGAGGGGCCGTGAGAGCTGAGGGAAGTGAGGAGGACCTGGGGGTGACAGGAGGTCCTGGGATCCACAGCTCTTTACCAGTTAATGGGAAGTGTCTCACTATGTTAGCATCTGATATGCTCACACTGGTTCATACTATCTGACTATCGATCCCAATACAAAGTGTAATTTCACCAACAGTCAGACCAGGATTTCCAGACCATAAAATAGGTTCTAAGGAATTGGAAGAATGTATTGGTAACACACCTGCAGAGAGTAGTACGTAAATGACATGTTAATAAGAAGTGCTCATGTTTGGGTGTGAACACAGGACAGCAGCACTGACACAGGGGACAGCGAGATGAAAGAGCAGAGCCTGACTCCTGGGCTGCAGTTTATTAGTTCCTGTCCCTCCAGGATCTCCAGGACAGGAGGAGTCCTTGCAGGTAGTCCAGCCTGGAAAGTGGGCAACACTGACTGAGAGAACATTCTCAGATGCTGGATGGTTTGCACTGGGACACCCGAGTTCCGGATCACAGAGCATGATTCATGTGAAATTCCATTCGATAACTGGTCTGGGATGAATTAAATATACCTTGTCCAGATGGTTCAGGGCCCAGAGGAGGACCGAGGCCTCAGATAGGGAGCGCAGTGTGCCCAGCGATAGCCAGTTGATGAAAGCAGGGGCTGAGATGGTTTCACCAATGTTCCTCAATCTTTATTTATTATTAAACTTTTAAGAAAATACACATATCTGCTTCATCTCAAAAGATTTGTAATATTCATTCCATAATAAAAAAATTCCAAAAGAATAGATACAATAGTACATGTACACTAAAAAATTATTCTGAGTCTCAAATGAGACTATTATAAAATTTCTACCCTGACACATAGCAAATACCCTATATGTGTTATATATATATAATGTTTTATATATATATATATATATATATATATATATATATATATATATATATATAT
>NW_017731400.1:1943592-1951207 GCF_001890085.2 Hipposideros armiger
AGTGGACATTTTGGTCAACGTTGCTCAAGCAGTAGTTCGCCATAATCAGAAGTGTCTGGATGCTGATGGTAACCACTTTGAGCACCTCTTGTAACTGCAGAAGTCAAATGTGACTTGTATTCATCTTTTGTTGTCAGTATATATTGAGTGTTACAATTTTAAAATAGTTTTCCTTTCTTAAAATGTGTATATGAATTTTGGCACCCTCTGTATATATATTTGTCTAGATGTTTGACACAAAGATTGTGTGTGTGTGTGTGTGTGTGTGTGTGTGTGTGTGTGTGTTTCAGAATGGTCTCTTTTACCATAGAGAATTTCTGAATATGTAGTTGAATGAGCTAAATAATAATAAATGCCATTGAGAGAAAGAGATGATAACACACTTGATGAAATATGCATATATTGGTAATGCAGCAGCCCCTAACTGAGTAATTCTTAGGCTCCATGCCTTTGCATTGTACTACCTACATATATTAAACATGGCAAAACTGTCGGTATCACCAATTCTGGAGATAATGTGTGCAGTGTTGCATGTCATTCAACTGACAAACAATTGGCAGGTAGCTGTTACAATAGCAAGATGGATTCTTGTATGGGATGTGTTGATTGCTTATGTCAGTCCCTTTGAAATTTAACAGCAGTTGTAATTAGAGCTGTAAATCTCTTCTAACTATAATTAGATTACTATTTATACCCATTGTCATTTTTTTTAAAACAGCCTGAGACACTGCTATGGAGTGAGAGGTGTGTGTTGGGGGGGGGAGGGGAACACATTATGATTTCTTTAAAATAATAATCACTGTTAAGCATTATCTGCATGCAGCTTTGTGAGTTGAAATAGTGGGTCCCAAGGAAAATATTTCAGAGAGGTGGCTCCATGAATCTTTGGTCTCTGTGAAGGAAGTGTATTCCCCAAAGAAACAGCTCTAGTCTTTTCATGGGCTTCCTTCCCTAAGATAGACCATGCTGTCAATAGTTATACCTATCTATATGCATGAGAACAAAATGAGACGAGAGAATGTCTGTGTCATAGAAAACTGATTCTACATTTTACGTCTCATTAAATCTCAATTCCCTCTGAAAGCATCCTTTTGCTGACTCTGTAATCCAGTGAGAGTATGGAATAACACTGGAAATATAGCACTCATTTAGGATGCTGTGATGTTGCTGAAGGCAGTAGATGGGTTCTCAATTCTTTACCCTCCTCTGCTTAACCTTCTTACAAGTGCTAAATAAAACCATGGGAGAAAACAGATTGGTTTCACATTCAGGGATATTTTTATAACTAACCCTTGGACTTACTAATAACCAACGACAATATTCAGAATATTTAGGCAAGAGCTAAAATATGTGGAATCTGATCTTTGAGATGTACTGGGTTCCCACCCCCCTCAAGGGCTTTAAAAACCTTAAGTACTTTTTATCTTCTTAAATTAAATAAGAGGATCAACAAATGTGGCCAACTAGAGTCATGTGATGCCCAGATCAAGATTTGCTAATTATGTGATAGTAAAGCAGAGGGATGGATGCAAGAAGGGAGTAACGTCATGAGTATGGAAAGAGAGGTTCTTTCTACATTCCATTTCCATTTCCCCATCTTGAAAATGAGGACATTATACTAGATAATCTTTATAGTACATTCTAGCTCTAAGACCTGACTAGTATCTCTAAAGTCTGTGAGCACTTGTTTCCAGATTTAATATGTAGTAAAAGTCTTTGAGCTGGCTTTATAAAGGCAAGTAGCTAGCTATGATAGGCTTTCTCCATAACTCAGAGCAGAGGTTCCAAATACTGACATAAAAAAAAATTAAGCCATAAAAGTACTAGAAGAAAATATAAGTCATTTCTAAAAATATAATCATAGAAAATGGAAAGCCTTTCTAAGTATGGCATACAACCCAAAAAGAGCTGCATCCTAAGAGTGGATTGTGGAGTGTGCAGTCTTCAAGTTGGCTTCATTCTGGGTAGAGATGTCACACATAGATTGTTAAAGTGTTTGGATTTGCTATACTTAGAATCTCAGAAACTCTCATCAATACTGCCATTAGCTGTGAGATGTGTGCACTGAAATTATTAATAACAAAAAATCAAAGTTTGTGAATGATATACACGTTTTAATACAAATTAGAGCAGTGATAAGAGTATCTGTATATTTTTACTATCATGTATTTGCATTATTGTTTCCCTGAGGAGGAAAAATGTGGGAGAATTTCAGCTGGGATGTTGGGAATTTCACATCAGAAAGTGTTATATAAGTAAATGTCACTCAACTTGTGTATCATGATGAAAAACAGTAAGTTGAGTGCTACTGATTCAACACATTATTCTGTATAAATACATTTAACATGAGGCATGCTGCACATCTAACAAGGTTTTTTCAGACCCCTTCTATGAGAGGAATGCTTACCAGATCTTACTTTGGGTTCATTTGGTGTTCACTCAGTTCTGAAGATATGTATACAAATAAACACCCCATTTTTCATGAGGCAGTGTTCCACAAATGGTATCACTAACTCACCCAGCTCTATGTGGTGTCCTAATATTATAATCCCTAAAAGAGTGCATTTTTGTCCAGCCAGATTTTCTTCCAGCTATAGTTCATATAATGGTAGGCAAATTTTTCCAGGTTGCAGTGATATGATGAAGCTCTTAGAAATGTCAGAGAACTTCTTCCAATTCCTTGAGTCTATTGATCTTTCCCTCTGCATAATTGGCCATTTCTTGAAGGTATTGCAAGTTACCAGAAGACTTGCATTTTAACAACTATAATTCTAATCTCTTTATGGTAGGTCGAACACTGTCACTTTAGTCAAGTTTTCTCAGTCAAAACTATTTGCTAGAACACAAATAATTAGTAGAAGTAGAGGCCACAGCAGAATAAACAAAGCTCAACATAAACTATATTTAACTCAGAAAATCTTGGAAAGCACTGATTGACTGGTATATGTAACAGGACTCAGGGACTGTTGGCAGAGGGAGAAGGGCAGGGGTGTTAGAAATGGCTATGATGTAATATATATATATATATATATATATATATATATATCCATCATTATATATGGCATATATAAATTTTATGTTTTACATATATACTCTTTCAGAAACAAAGCCATTTTAATTTGTATTCATTTTAACTTATATGTATTATTATTTATATGTATTTATATATATTATTTTAATTTTAATTTAAATAATAACTCTTATCTCGTGTGGGACAGTATTAAAGAAGTACTTATCTTCAGTAATATCTAAAGAAATCTATGACTATAACAAAAGCGTTTACTGAGTATGGTATTTTGAAGTAAATCACATGCAAACAATAAACAGTTAATTTAACAATAAAATAATTAACTGTACTTTACAAACAACAAACAGCAGGTGGAATCATGCTATTCTTTTCTCTTAGGTTTAGGAAAATCTTTAAGTAGATGTGTGATATTTATTGGCTACATTTATACATGGGTCTCCAGTGGGCATCTTAGGGCACATAGCAACTTAACAAAACCAAAACAAATGACCCCTCTAACTACACCTATTTCTCCCAATATATATCACCATACTCCAGGTTGCTGGAGCCCAACAAGGAGTCACCTCTGGTTTCATTGTTTCCCCACTACACAATTTGTCAGCAAGCCCTGTGGATTCAGTCTTCAAAATATAATATGAATCTGTTCACTTTTCTCTAACTGAGCTACTAGCACCATAGGCCAAATTACCATCATCTCTTTGCTGGACTCCTCCAGGCAACCCTTAACTGATTTCCCTTTTTCTTTGATTGCCTTTCTGTAATCCATTCTCCATATAGCATCCCAGTGATCTGTGAAACATAAATAAGATTATGTCTCTCCCTTGCCTAAAATCTGCAAGTGCTTTTCCATCACAGTTGAAACCAAATCTAAACTCCTTATCACAGCCCAAAGGACTGCAAAGCTGATTCCCAACTACCTCTTTGATCTCGTGGTCCACCTTTCTCTTCCCTCTTTCTTGATAACACCTTACCCTTGCTCTTTTTGGATGACACCAGTAAAGTTTGAATTTTGCTATCACAAAATGTCTTATCCTTCAGGAAGGCAAAATTCATCTGCCTATCTGTAATTTTCCAACCTTATAAAAGTCTTAGAAGAGAAGTTACCTAGATAAACTATATAAATATTTTTTCCTCTTACAGAAGTATTTTAAAAGCACTTCTTTTTCCCCAGAGACTGCTCCTGGACAACACTGTGTCCTTTGAGTTTTGAACCCAATAAGAACAGCAGTAACATCTATGCTGCCCTATCAAACTTACTTGTAAAGATGGTCTATTTCTTATTTATTGGTTTTCAGCTTTATTTAGATATAATTGATGTATTACACTGTGTAAAGTTAAAGTGCACAACATGATGTACATGTATCAAGTGACAGCAAAATAATTACCATATAAGTTTAGTTAACACATCCTCCATCACCTCAGTTTTGTTTTTGTTTTTGTTTTTGTTTTTTTGGTGAGAACAATTCAGATCTACTCTCTTAACAATTTTCAAGTACAGAATACAGTATTATTGACTATGTCACCATGATCGCCTATTTATTTTATATATTTGCTAGATTATTTTTTAAATGTATAATAAGCAAGGGAAATATTACTTCAAAATGGCCAAGCCTCATCACTACATTCTTTAATTACTGCCATTCATCACATCAAGTTTTAGTCATTCTGTAGTAATCCAATTGTTTTAGCAACACTAGAAAGCTTACTTCTTAGTAGTTAATAACTTCTCTTATAATCCCAGTCTTAGGAAAGTAATGTTTGATAAGAGACAGCAGATATCTTATTGCTTTGAATCCACTGTATTTTTGGAGACTTAAAAAGACAAAACAAAAAGTCAGAGTGGTATGATCCAATTCAACTTCTTGGTTCTAAGGAGAAAAAAAAATCCACATAGAATAAGAAGCTGGCTGGATACCCAATAGCTCTTAGCAAACATTATTTTAATGAGTTAAGTGTAAATGAATCACAAACACATGGACTAAATTTTTCTCAAAAAATGCACATAAGTTTAAAATGGAGGGAACAATACCTTTTATAAAAATATATCATGGTTTCTGCCACAACCCAAACATTGATATAATAGCTTGAGTTGTTTCACAATCTGAAAGTACATCTGGATTCATCCAACTCTGGTCTTTTTTTTTTCTTTTCAATAAATAAGTGCTTCAGAATTACTTAGAATAGTTCAATATAGAAAAGTCTCTTGTTTTCTTATCAGAAGAAATTTTCTGGTTCTCAAGTATATAAAACATCCTTGATATTTCATGTATATAAATTATTAAACATTACTTTTAAAATATATATAATAGAGAATACCTATTCATTCATTCTAAAAAAAAGTCAATATACTCACACATATGCAAGCACCTACCAGAGGCAGAGATCAACCTTTAAAGGAGATGAATAAACACTTAGTACTCTAAAACATTGGGCAATAAAAAAATCATACTGAGAAACCTGAGGGTAATTTGATAAACTATCAAATTTCAGAATTTAGGCAATTTTGTTTGAATTTGAAATAAGTATAAATGTTGACTAGGTATACTAAGCTTAGAAAAACGTAAAGTTTTAGTGGGCTTAGATCATGGAATGGAAAAGATTATCAGAAAAAAATACATCTGCCATAAATAAATTTGCCATAGTTCATTTGAAAACTAACTGAAGTCCCCTTCAACTCTGTGTTACAGTTTCCTAGAGTTCCTAGAGAAATGCTTAGCAACTTTCCAAGCTTGTAGTTCATCTCCTTCTACTGAAATTCCCTCTTGGGGTAGACTTGGTGATCCTTTGACACTGAGCATCCAGCTTCCTTTGGGATGATGTTAAGAAGGGAAGATAATGTCATCTGCTCTCACTCATTCAAACATTATGGATCCATTTTCATGAAGCCTCATTCAAATATTATAGATCCACTTTCTTCTTTTTTTGCAAAGCAGTTTTGGGCTATCTCTGTGTTTTTTACAAGAGATGTTGTACTTTGAAATATGGAAATAATAGATGTAATCATTATTTATAGGCACATGGATCTCCCAATGTATTGAAATTCTAAGAACGCAAGAAACCGTTTTTATTGTTTACCTTGTTGCTCATTCTATTGTGCCCATGGTAGGAAGATAATAAAAGACTTTTGAAAGTATCTTCAAATCAGCAAGCTATTGTAAGAGCACTAAATGTTTTATTATAGAGTTATGCAGGAAAGAAGACTCCCTCTTTTCCACCCCCCTTCCGCCCTTCCTTTCCTTCTATTGCCCTCAAACATCTAAGCTAGAAATTGGCCTGCCTGTACTGTGCCTTCCTGTAAATCTCTAAACTTTACAGACAAATCCATTCGTTTATCCATGAGAGCTTAAGGTCTGGACTGTCACTCTAATTTTACTCTCATTTGTTAAGCAAGGAGTTTGAAATATCTATTTTAATGAATTCCTGTCTTATATATACAGAGAAACTTGAAGTTAATCCTACTTAAAGTGTTATCTAGTAAGGTTTTATTTAAAAGATCTACATATTTGTCAAATTAAAGATTATACTCCAGACCATTTTTTGCTACTTAGATGTTAACCCACAAACCAGACACAAGTCTACTTTCTGTAAGGAAGAAAGTAAATTTAATTCATAATGGAAAACCTATTTTCCCAGACATTCTAATGCTGCTAAACTTCAACCATAAGTGGCATGATATTTAAAATTAAAACTTTGTAATTCTTCTTCAAAAAAAGCTGAATTTCAGAAATTATAAAGTTATAATATAAAGTGGAGAAAAAGATCAACGATTTGTACAGCTAAGCAGTTTCATGTTGAAAATGTAGCAATTGCCAACAGAAATGGATTTCATTGTATATAAACCAAAACAAAGCTTCCACACATAAATGTTTATTGCTTGTGGACATAAGTCTATGTCTGCCCATTTTGACTAACAGGCACCAGGGACTTACTCTTCCAGTGTATATACATGAAGAAATTGGGTAACAATAATGAATGCCATCTTTTAAACAGTTTTATTATAAGACAGAATAAAGGTTAACCCTTAATCCTAATCAATCTTATTACTCTAATTATAATAGTATGTTTTAGGTAGAAAAATAAATTTGAAATGACATAGGTTAATTAGTTAATTAAGGAATATTTCATGGGAAAACCGCAAGAGGAAAAAAAAGACAAATATTGGTTAAAATCAAAGAAATGGTTTCTATTTGCATTTCTCTGATGATTAGTGATGTTGAGCATCTTTTCACATGTCTGTTGGCAATCTGCGTGTCCTCTTTGGAGAAACGTTTATTCAGGTCCTCTGCCCATGTTTTAATTGAACTGTTTGTCTTTTTGTTGTTGAGTTGTATGAGTTCCTTATATATTTTGGATATTACCGTATTTGCCGGCGTATAAGATGATTTTTTGGCCCTGAAAAATATGCCTCCAAGTGGGGGGTCGTCTTATACACCAGGTACACTTCAGATAGACTGCCCATAGTGCTTGCCCCATGCCATAGTGGCCTCCCAATGCCCGCCCAACTTCATTCCACATACCGTTCAGGCATCAGCAGCACTGCTGGGTGTATGCTCGGCTGTGTGCGATTTTGCGAGTGTGGTAAATTCG